>NC_041048.1:38945433-39105433 GCF_900634775.1 Gouania willdenowi
CATACATGGTTTTTCTTGCATAGTTGTTGTGTAGCATTGGCTATTTGTCACTATACTCTGGAAGTCCGCAACTGCTTCATTTTGGACTCTGATAATCCATTCCAAAATTACTAAAATCCATTTCATTGTTTACTCATTTCTGCGTCACTTTGCACTTTTACGTTTCGTTTCCGTTTCATCATCTTTCCCTGTTTAGATGACTGTACTACTATTAAACCTCCTGAAATCATGTTAAATAGTGTTAATATTATCAACTACTATTATTAATTTTACATGCTTCGGATGATTTACAAAAACGGGATAGTTTTGCTGGAATCACTATAGCAACGTTTGCCACACTGCTAGTCCCTCAGCCGCTGGGTTAATATAAAAAAATTCCATGGAATGTGTGACATGGTTCCAAAACATTTTTTGTGAAACGTTTCATTACCGCCAACCACAGAATCTCGTCTTTGTACCAAAGCCTTTGCACATTTAAATGGAGTCATAACACACCTTACTTTGGGATTTTTAAATGCAGTATATGATTTAGCATGAAACTAAAAATATTAGAAACAGTTTTCCAAACCACAGCACAGCTCCATTTAGAAAAGTATTCCACTGACCTCTTCTCTGTGCGCACCTTTAAAGAAGAGGTAAAGCTAACGGTTGATGTAAATTGACGTGTGGTTTTAAATCAATACCGCCTGATGCTGCTTTTAATCACACTTGACCACTTCAAGATAAAGTAGCTTTTTACTAAATCTAATTCATTCAAATCCCTCTCAGAGTAATGGGAGGGCTTTGTAGCACTGGCAGGAAATAAATGTTTTTCCTTATCTGTACAATTTGTGTCATTTGTTTTTAACCTTTGGAGCCACATGCAGGTTTGCAGCCACTTTAATCACTCACAGGATTGCCTTTCTAAATATAGCTGGTATTGGTATAAAATGTATTGCCAAGAAGCATCGTCACAACACAGAAATAGTCTACCAAACACAAGTGTCCTTACTTTTGTGCTAAGTTTATGCGTCTTGTTTTCGGAGAATAACATAAGCGCTGAGGAGGAGGGAGGAGGGAGGAGGAGGAGCCTCCAGAGAACAAGCTGTTGGTTAATTAATCTGACACGAGACAAGAAATCTGTCTGCGCCAGTGTGTACGTGTGTATCTTCACGTTTGATCGTCTTTATGCGTTTGCTGACAGTGTCTGCAGGGAAGAGATCAAAATTCAGCTTTTCTGTCTTTTACTGATGCTTTTAATGATCTGAGAACAGTGTGAGAGCAGGAAGAGATTTTGGGGCTAAATGCCAAACCTATTGATTTCAAGGTTCTAGTTCTCTGACCAAATGACCAAGCAATAATCTGTCACAGCCTCATCAGCTTCATTGTTGATACGCTCTCCACAGATTGAGAATGTTAAACACCGCTTTAGCCTGGCAGGGAACAGGTTTTTTTTTTTTAGAAACTTGATAATGTGATTACATCTGATAATAGAATTGGAACCTACAGGACCTTCGATTTTCCTTTTTAAAATTTCCCGTCTTCCATTTCAGAGCTTAGCCATATCCACGTCACGTTACACTTAGGGGTGGGAGGAATACTAGATGCATCAGCATTCAGACATAATAATCGATAATAGATTGATACATTTCCAAATATCGTTTAATGGTAAGTCAAAGGAAATACAGTAGAAGGATATACAGTATTAATGGATGAACTGATGTTTTAAAAGCAATATAGTACTCAAGCTTTCTTAGTTTTTCTACACTGTATTTAGAACAGCTATTTTTGTTTATTATAGATTACAGTAAGGATATTGCTACTTAGGCTCTTTACCAATCAGTTCTAACTGAACAGTTTAAATATGTCCTCTGCTGGTTTAATAAAAGGTAAAAACTTACATTTATCTACTGTCGGAATGTATTTTTTAAAAACAGCAATTCATCAGCGGTCATAGTGAGAAACTTAGAAATGCTACGAAAAAGTTGCATTGATTTATAATCGAATCACAATCCCTATAATTGTAATTGAATCATGAGGTACCTAAAGATTCCCACCATTCCAATTGTTTCTGTTTCATTATATTTCCCTGTTTAACTGACTTTATTGACTATTAAACTTCCCCAAATCATTCCAAGCATTCTAAATAAGGTTGATGATTCAACTACTTTTTTTTATGCTTCCGGTGACTTACAGTATCAACTAGGTTTATGCTTTAATGGGAAAAACCACTTGGAAATGTGTTATATGACCCCAAAACATTATTCATGAAAACTGTAACTACCACCCACCAGTAAATAACCCTCACGTTTTGCACAAAACTCTGTACAGCTGTTTGGTTGGAGATGATTCGGCAGTGATGTGTCACCAGGTAAACTCATCACCAGTTCAGCTAAACCTGTCTTTGTACCAAAGCTTTTTTACATTTGAATGCAGTCATAAATTATAATCTGAACCGCTTGTTCATCACGTCTCTAAATTACCTGTCGGAGTGAGTGTGAGTGTGAGTGGATGTCCATGTGTGTTGCCGTTGCGATGGCCTGGCGCCCTGTCCAGGGTGTACCCCCGCCTAATGCCCAAGGAGAGCTAAAGATAGGCACCAGCAGACCCCTGTGACCCTGAAAAAAGGAACAAGCAGATCAGAAAATGGATGGATGGGTGGATGGTTTGTTGTTTATCACAATACAATAAAAACACATTCATTTTCAGTCACAGAACAACATGATCACTACTTTATCCATTACACGTAGCAATAGATTATTGAATTGGGTACAATTGGACTGTTTCCTGGTGAAAAATACCATATAAATGCGTGATATTGCCCCAAAACATGCATGTGAGGCATCTCTGTCATGTAGAGAGAAAGAGAAATGTCATATTGTTTTTTCCTTGTCAGGATGTGGATTCCATTTTTTTCCGCCTGTTTTCTGCAACTTTTCAGTCCATTTAAAAATACTAGTGAAATTTCCTCATTACTAAAGACTCCACGGTACTGCTAATAGTATTATATTAAAAGTGAAAGTGATTGAAAACAGCAACTGGGGCAAAGAATGTTGATCGACCTTGTGGTACATAGTGCACAACTCTCCCAAAGATCAATTAAAATACTGCATTTATACCCATACGCAAAACGCACTTGGCTCACAGTCAAAGCGTTGATGGTCTTTATAGGCAATCATCACTGGACAAGAAAAGAAAATAAATTCACACATCTCCAACACTGCAAGCTTGGCTGTTTATTATGATTATGCAGATCTATGCGTCTGATATGTGGTGATGGTAAATGTATGAGATTATTCTGGCATCATGGGAAATCAATGGCACTAGTTTCCCATGTCTCTCAAATGTTAACGCACTGGTGCTCATATCCTCCTCACACCCTCTGTTATTTATTAAAAATCCCAAAGTGTGTGTGTTCCAGGCTGTGTTGTGTGTACGTACGTTGTTATTAAGCTAGTTCCCGGGGCACAGACGCAGGTTAATATCAGGTCACCATTGGTCAAATTTACACTACAGACAGAGGTCAGAGTCAGAGCAACCAACATGACATGAACCATAACGACACTCAATAAATCTGAAGGCACAGTTGCCATAGTAACCAGCCTGAAAGTGGGTTAACCGAAGACTGCCAACGGGAGGGGCCTTTAATCCAACAAAGCTCTCGGACGTCCATCATGTTGGCTGCTCACACTTCCCGACGCTCCAAGGTGAGATTGAGACAAAGACAAGGAGAGAGAGAGAGAACGAATGATGAGGATTGATAGGGAGAAGAAGAAGGAAGTTGGGGGTGGGGGGGATTCTACATCAATCTCTCATGGCTGTCTGCTGACATGGCAGCTACAAGGCGTGTTTCTGTTGGTTGACACGCGACAAATATACTACGTGTGGTCAGGGACCTCGGCTACAACTGGGAGATTTATCTACAAACCAAGCAAGCAGAAAATAATAATGCTAAGAAATCACATGAGAGAAGAAAGAAGGTTTCAGCTCATCTTTTAGGTTCTTCCAATAAAATCAGTGTAAGCTTCCAGTCTTCCACAGGTGATCCTGCAGAAGGCTGGAGGTTTGGTTTGACACGTTTTTTGTTCTTTTAGCACTGCCCACTTCAGTTCACGTCAGTTAAAAAAAAAACTAGCAAGAGTAAAATAATAATAATAAATCTAGTAAAGATATTATTTCATGATTGAGATACTATCTTTACTAGATTTTATTGTTATTATTATTTTACTTTTCTTATTATATGATATTTATCCCCCGCCACAAAGTGGAAGGGGGATATAGGTTTGAGCTCCGTCCTTCTGTCCGAGTTAATGGGGACAGCTTTTGTCACAAACTGTTTCAGATAGGATAAACAAATTTGGTGTGTGGTTTCAGGCTATCAGTGCCGTGATGGAGTTAGAAAATGAGAAGCACGCCATTATTTTTTCCTGAGTTATTGCCCTTGTTCCGTTTTTTTTTTTTTTGGCGGGTGATGTTGATGACTTTGTCTTTTTGTTTTAACTAGTAAATCTAGTAAAGACAGTATCTCATAATTATAATATAATTAGGACTATCTCATAATAATTACTATTGCATAATTATACGATAGTATCTCATAATTGAGAGACTATCATAATTATGAGTGAGATAGAGATGATCAGATTATTTTGTTAAAATGAGGGTTTTAGCTCACCTTTTAGGTTCTTTCAATAAAATCAGTGTAAGAAAGTATCTCATAACTGGCTTAGATTTTTATCATTATTTTACTTTTCCTAGTTTTTTATGACTTGGATACTATCTCATAATTATGAGGTAATATTTAATAATTAAAACTTAATTTTTTTAATTATGACTATATATCACTATACATGATTAGGACTTTTAATTAGAATGTTTTGTTATTTATTTATTTAACTTTTCCTAGTTTTTTTTTTTACTTGTGGGACTGGGCTTTCATATAAACTAGTGTTAGGCATGGTAATAATAATAATAATATTAACATAATATGCAATGCGGTGAAGGAAGATTAATGGCAGAATGTTTTTTTTGTAGGTCATCCTTTGATCTTCCTCCGCCCTAATGCTATTGTGTGAATGTAGGGCAATCGCGGCACAGATTGCAGATTCAATCTCCTTGCCGTCATCCGGGATCACGTTTCTGTGGCAATTACACTTGGCTTTGCTGTCAAATCTAGACGATATCTATGTCACATTTGTGTTACAGTAAAGAAAGGAAGAAAAAACCCAGTGGGGTAAATGGAATTGAAGCTCAAAGTCATCTTAACGGTTATGTTTCCCTCTTCTTTCCTTCTGTTCCTCACATCAGTCCCTGGGGAATATCAGAGTTTAGAATAAACATCAGCAGCCGCGTTTGTCTCTATGGAAACAGCTGTGCATGCAGAACAGCAGAGCGGGTGTGGAGGAGGAAGGGAAGGAGGCTGATGATGACACGGAATGTTTCTAAATGTGATCTGGTGTTCTCTCACCAGTGATTGATGCCAGGTTAGCCAGGATCAGAGACCAGACCAGATCAGACTTGTATGAAGGGGAAGACAAAAACGAGAAGCCCTAGTTAGTATCAAAATACATTGATCAAGGAATACATTTTGATTAAATGGTAATATAACTATTATTTTATTTAACGTGCTCAATGCGAGCGTTTGAACATGGCAGTTTAAGAACATGACTTAAAACATAATTTGTGTGTCTGTGAAGAACCGTAACAACAAAACCATCAACACACACGCCTTAACAAGTGCAAAGAAAAACTGGTCCTAAGTGATTTAATGAGTCAGTACCCTCTCTCTCTCTCTCTCTCTCTCTCTCTCTGTGGGTGGGGTGTGTGTGTGGGTGGGTGGGGTGTGTGTGACGCGTGCATGGGGGGTGGATCGCTTCTAAATTTAATGAGTCAGTACCTTCTCGCTCTCGCTCTCTCTCTCTCTGTGGGTGGGGTGTGTGGGTGGGTAGGTGGGGTGTGTGTGACGCATGCATGGGGGGTGGATCGCTTCTAAATTCATGCGCACCAGTCTATCGAACGCGTAAACGAAGGCGTATCCTGCACCTGCATGTCTGTCTGCTCAACATTTTCCATAGACGGAATGGGTACACGGCCACAATGCGCAAGTCAAGTCTGCATGTGTTCTTGCAGAAATTGTTAACGTGTTAACACGTCTGCACATCTGCGCCACACCTGGATGTGCACCTAACAAACATAAATATACCAGTCACACGTAGACTGCAGGTGTGGCGTGAGTGAAGCTATAGCGATCAGGCATGCTTCACTATGTAGCACCGTCTGCGTGACATGTTAACACTTCGAAAAAATCGTTAGGCATACAGGTGTATACATGCGTGCAAGACAGTAAGTGTGTGAGTGTATAATGGATCACCATTTAGTCCAGTTACAGTCTGTGTCACGATACCTGTCCATAGAGTGGTAGTGACTGTAGTGTCTGAGTCAGATCGTTGCTGTGATTGGACAGGATACAACACTCAACACTCACATATACTTACTGACTTGCACGCATGTATGCCTGGATGCCTAATATTAATAAAGTGTTTACATGTCACATAGACAATGCGTCATAGTGAAGCGCACCTGATCGCACCTTCACTCACGCCACACCTGCCACTACACCTATCTACTTAAATTAGGTAAGTTTGGTGAAAGTTAGGCAGGCAGGTACGCGTGCGTTAGACTGGTGTGTATGAATTTAGAAGCGATCCATCCCCCATAGCGTGTGTGTGGACTTGCACGGCTTAAGCTCTGAGACAGACCAGCTGCCAAGTTAGCGGGCTAGCAGCTAATTGGCTAACTAGCTGACTATTGTTTAGTCTATTCTGGTTTGTTTTTAAAACAAGAGCCCTATTTACAAAAGAGTCAATAACTAATGGAAAACAAGAATAGATGCTTTTGTTTTGAAATGGAATGGAATTTTTAGCTTGAAGCTGGTCACAAGACCTATTTACGTTCTGCTTGCGATGCATCGATCATGGGATGGTTGAGTATGACTAGCGTGCCCACAGTGCACACTTCAAAAATGTATAGTATATATATATAGTTTACATCTGGGAATTTACCGCGAACTCAATTTTTCCATATTATGTAATGTGAATGCACTACATTCTCATTTTGACGCTAATTAGTTAGCATTTCAAACACAGCCTAGAAGAAGGTTTGAACTAGATAAGTATGAAGCAATGACACAATCCTCTGCTGCTCTGATTTTGAAAAGAAAAGAAACCCATGTTTTAGATGTGATTAAGATATATTTTCTGTTCGACACAGTTGTTCCCTGACCAAGGTTGTGGAATGCAGAATAGGCCCAACAACAACAGGTGTTTAACATAGCGTTGACATATGCTAGACAGGCTGCTACCTAAAATAACTGGCTCCACTCCCCTGTATTCATTTTGTCCATCTCCAGATTATACCAGGGATTTTACAGCCAGGCATAGAGACACGGTAACCTGACCATTAAAGATGAGCTTTGGGGAAAAATAAGGAAGACACAGTGGAAATGTATCTACAACTTGGCTACTCCCGATTAGACAGAAATCCTTCTAAACCGTTTTTGAAAGTTGATACATTACTTTACACAATATAAAAAACATGGGACCGGAATGATAGAAATTATTTGATGCTTCTGACAGCAAGGGAAAAAAAAGCAAAAACTAGGTTGAAACTAGAGGAACCAAATATCGATGAAATATGTCCCTCAGGATTGTGAAAATGAATTTCCACAGATAAAATAAGATGTCAAAATGTTTGAACTCTTGTTTGTGCGCAAATAACAAATGATCACCCTACACTCAGTTCCTCAATTTTACTTCTGCTTACTTTTTTAGAAAGCATTAAATACTCTCTGAAAATGTTTTATATTACATTATTTTCTTGTTTCTCACGCTTTCTGCCCAGGCTTTTAACTAATTTTCTCTCAGTCAGAAAAGTCTTGTTGCTTTAATTTACTAAATTAACTAACAGAATGACTTAGCAATGATATAGAGTGTTTTTTCTGCATTGACCTGCTGTAGGCAAAGATAGACTTGGGCCTCTCACCACTGTAATCTGGATTAAGCAGTAGACTATTGGATAGGTGGATAGATTTATTTGTCGCTGACTTCTTTCACCTGACTTTTGTCAGTCGTCTGTTGAATAAATGATGTTTGCTCGTGAGGAAATGTTGTTTTATTCGTCCTATAACTATATTTCTCTATATATGAGGTGACTTATTGTGGTATTTGGTTGTATAAAAATTAAGTTGGATTGAATAAATGCTACAAGACACGATAAAGCAGTGGTTCTCAACCAGCGGGGACCCCCACTCTAGCTGAAGGTGGTTGAACACATACATGAACATTGAAGAACAGTTATGTGGAGACAGGACCATCTATAAGGGGGAATAAAGGGGAGAGATTTTTGGGGTCCATCCATGAAGTCAGTAAAATGATGGTCCATTGTTCTATGAATCTGTGATAACCACATTTATTTACTCATCTGAATAATATCCACTGTTATCCAGGAACGTTTATTATTGTTTGCTCCATAGTATATGGCCATCCTAAAGATGTAAATCCTTGTTTTAATCAGAAATAAAATGGGTTAAAAGTGACCAAAAATGGTGGAAAAGGTGGTGAAATGGGATTTATAAACCACAGAAATTGGTTAAAACTTGCAAATTAGAGTGGGCAGTGACAAAAAAAATGGTAAAAATGGTTCAAAGTGTCAATATTGGAACAGTTAGTTTAAACTGGCAAATAATGGGCATGACAAATGATGAACGTGGGTAAATTAGCACATATAAGCATGACTTATGGTGAAAAGAGGTTAAAAGTGACTATAATGAGTCAACAAATGTGATGTCGATACTAACAGCGCAGTGTTTATCTTAATATCTATGGTTCATCTCCAGTTTTTTCAGTTTTGCATCAGGAAGAAGACAGGATGACTCAACTCTGATTTTACATTACCATGGCTACCATGGCTCCCTTAAAGGGACAGTCCTCAGAAGTAGGGCTGAACGATTTTGTCCAAAAGCAAAATTGCGATTTTTTTTTTGCAATCAATATTGCGATTTCGATTTTACTGCGATTTTTCCTCTGTTCACCACAATAAATAACAAAAATGTACTTTATGCATTACTGGTCATTGATTAATAAAAAAACTAGACAGTGTTATATTTTTGGAATTCCAAATGTATTCAGTGGATTGCCCATCCGGTTAGGAAACATCAAGGAAAAACAAGCAAAGTGCAGAGAGTGCTGCAAACATATGTGTGTATTAAACTGTTCAACATCTGAACTATTCAGTAAACTCACTGGCTCTGAAGTATTGACTTCAAGTGTTATCAAAGAGTAAATATCAGAAGCACAGGAAATATAAATAATACATATATATATATATATATATATATCTTTTTGTTTAAATAAAATAATACTTTTAAAGTAAAATCCTGATGCGGGCGCATTACCGCCATCTGGCGGACAGGCTGTGTGTGGTCACAAATGTATTGAATGGATTGAATGGGAGCAATTAAAATAATGCAATTTATTTAATTGCAATAACAAAAAAAAAAATGCATTGCTGTCAAGCAAAGATTGCACTTCTTGTAGCGTTGACCTTTGACAGCATGTGCAGACAAAAAAAAAAAAAACAGCAAATCAAAATCGTGTGCCTCCGCGATTTTGAAATCGCGTCATGTAATATCGCGATAAAATCGCAAATGCAATTAATCGATCAGCCTTACTCAGAAGGCGATCATTATAGTGCGTGCGAGTACTTGCGCATGTGCGCGTATTAATAGTGGTAACTGTTTATATATTCTGTATCTGATAAATTCACAACTGTCAGTAATAATAAATAAATAATTATTATTATAATTAAAAAACTGTACAGCACTGTGGTCAGCTGAAGTTTTTTTTAAAAAATGTGCACAAATGCACATAATTTGTCTTATAAATGTTGATATTGTTCTCTACACCTCTGTTAATGAAGGTCCCTGTGTGACATTTGGCTTTAACTGACTTACCTTATTTTAAGGGTTTGCCTCTGAAAAAAGAAACTAACAGGTACGCTATCCTATAATATTTAGGGAAAACCCCCATTACATCACAGAGAAAACGACAATATATATTGAATATTGCCATTCTGGTTCAATTGTAAGCATCAAAGCATCATCTCAAGGCAAGGGTAAAATATTGAGATATATATTGTACATCGTGATATTGCTTGAAAATATCAAGATATTACAAAAAGGCCATGTTGCTGAGCCCTACCGTGGCATCGAAAATGGTATCGAGTTTGAAATTCTAGTATTGTGACAACCTTACTTGAAAGTGGTAAAAATGTGCAGAAAATGCATTTACATTTGATAGAGAAGTGAAAAAGTGATAGATTGGTTTAAATAAGGCAACTTTGGTGTAGTTGCAGAAAAAGGGTAAAAATAAGCAAATTAGGCTCAAATTCCAAAAAATATAATAGTTTCTTGAAGGCATCTGGCGACCCCTCCCAGAGTGTCTCACAACCCCAAATGGGGTTGAGAACCCCTGAGATAACGTGTGGTCCTAAAGATGGAGACTGATCTAATTTCAGAAGCCCCCCCCTTTGTGCTATACATTTCAGCCTCCTCGGTTTGACCTCACCCCGGGGAGGTAAAAGGTGTTGGATTCTGAAAGCCATCCTCTTCTGCCTGTCACTTTAAGCTCCCCATGACCACCACCTCCCACCCCCCATCTTCTCTAACACCCCCATTAGTGAGCAGCCTTTATCTACTTCCTACTTTCAGTGACGACCTGAGGAAGTGTTGGATTGATCCGGCACAATGAGCTCAATCTGCTCAAGCACGCAGAGTATTTGTTTTTCTTTTTTTGCCTTGTTCACTTGTCTAAATATTATTTAGTTCCACGCTTGAGCCGGATTTGTCAGCCGGGCTTTCCGCGAAGCATTTTTTCAACTTCCCTTTCTGATTACCGAGTATTTACAACACCAGATTTGGTAATTAGGGGGATTGTGCTGTGTTACACTTGTATGTTTGTTTCTCTTCTTTGTTATTGCTATGCTTGATGCGTTACCGTGGTGACCTCTAGTAATAAATAAATGCGTGGGTCAATGGAGAGTAGACCTGTGTCAACATGCAACGTCATCTTTGTCAGTGTCTTCCACTGCTGAGTTTGCTCCTCCTCTAACCTGCTTTAACTTACCCTGAAGGTTATCTGATATGAGCAGCTCAAGGTCGTTGCAGTGGGGGATGGCTTACATTCAGGAAATGATCGGAGTTAGGTTCATCCTTTTAGAATGTAATGTAGAAACATCAATCTGTATCAAAAATACTTTATTGAACCCAGGGGGGAATTATTTTGTTTCAGAGGCTGGAGAAATATTACAAATGAAAAGAAAAAAAATGTGCATAATTGAGTAAAAGACTGTTAATTAAATAAGGATTAAATACAAGTGCACACACTACAGGAGGAGAAAAAAAAATCATTATAATAGTCATAAAATTATACAAATGTATAAATATAATACAGATACATACAAGAGTCAAGAAGTTGTCAGGTTCCTCTGTGTGTATTTATTATTACGCACGTACTTTGGATCTTCTGTCACAGAAATGGGCAACTTCCATCACAGCGGGGGCAACAAAAATGTCAACATTCATGTCAGCATTTAGAATAATGACCGATCTGAGCATTAACACAGGAAAGTTTTGTCTTTGTAGTCCATTTTGAGTTTGTAGACATTTCTAAACACTGTTTTTAAATTCATTTTGTAGATTTTTTTTTTGTCAGTATGGCAAATTTTTGTTGTCTTTTTGTGTTTTTCAAGTTTTGATGTGTTTTTGTTATATTTTTTTGTTATTGTTGTCATTTTGTGTATTTTTCTGTCATTTTGTGTATTTTCATTGGCATTTTGTGTCTTTGATGTCCTTTAGTATATGTTGTTGTTTTGGTAGTCATTTTGTGTGT
Source organism: Gouania willdenowi (assembly GCF_900634775.1). NCBI lineage: Eukaryota > Metazoa > Chordata > Actinopteri > Blenniiformes > Gobiesocidae > Gouania > Gouania willdenowi. Next base: position 38,957,355 of record NC_041048.1, read on the forward strand.
TTAAGTGGTTGTTTAGTGTGTCTTTGTTGTATTTTTGTGTGTTTTCTGAATCCTTTTTTGGTAAGACTTTACTTGAAGGTTTATACATAAAGACTGACACTGGTCACTAGCATGAATAAGGTTGTCATTAAGTGTCGGTTACACTAACCCCTAACCATAACCATAACCCTACCTAACCGTACTAGATCCCTCCACCTAACCCAAAATTTGCCAACATAGCTCCAAAGGTGTCATAATTTAGCGAACGACACGTAATGACAGCCTTCATGAAAACCTTATTCATGCTAATGACAGTGTAATGCAGGGATGTCCAGAAGCGTAGGCGATGGGCAGAATCGCCTACTACTGTCTTTCTGCCCGCCTTTTGCTCTTAAAGCTGCAGTTTGTAGAATCCTCTCTTCGCTCCGTTTTGCAACTGAAACTGAACCTCCCGTACCGGTATATTTTCTGAACCCTCTTAGCGACTTTCTTCTCAATCTAGACTGGTGACAAATGTATGGACTTGATCTTGTGTCATTGGGGATTTTTCTGGTGTTTTAGAGACTCTAACATGAACGTGCAGCACGTATCACTGTAGTTACTGTCTGGAGCAACCATCACTACGCTTCCAGACTATAGAATTAATTCACCTTGAATAAGCTTATTTTGGGAGGAGGGGAGGGGGAGGACCCTGCACAGTCACGGGGATCCATGGGGACACAAAGCGATCCGTTCCTCCTCAGTATGTTTGTGGCTTTAAACTGTTGCTTCTCCACCTCTGTTTGCCTTTTTCCGCCTGATTTGCTGTGTAACTGTTGTGTCTAATGCTGTTATGGAGACTTTTGCTGGGTACGAGGTACCTGAACGCCCCTCGACTTCAGTTGAGCAGCCAACAGTTAAGCCAAAAGCAGCTCATAGAGCACACGTGTTTGTAGAAAGAGTTCTGATTGGCTGAAGTCCAGCGGCACGCTTCTGGATTTAGAAATGTTATTTTCCAGAACCAGGAGAACACAATACTTTGATTAGAATATGCTCAAAGATTTAAAGCTTTAAACATGTTTATCAATGATTCGTTACCCCTTCAGCACTGAAAGAATATCTGTAATATTAGGTGAATATCTGTAAAAGTTAGGTTTTTCTATTAGCTCAATTCTTTGTCATCATTGTCATGGATCCCAGATTTCAACTTGTAAATGCATCATGTAAACAAAGACTAGGTGAGAAAATACATCATGCTAAGAAAAGTGCTACAAAATAGAAGAAAAGCCACAATTACACTAATATAATGCACCAAAACCCACCATATAACATCATTTTTGCTAAATTTTGGCCCCCGGGCCGCCAGTTTCCTATATCTGGTCTGTGACCTAGAAGTCCATCTGTTGTTCAGTGCGTGAGTCGCACTGTTGGACACATCCAGGTAATTCAATGCTACTTCCTGTCCTCACCTTGTGCAAACAGGCAGTGTTTCAGCACAGGTGGGGGAGGGGCCTGTTTGTCTGGCTTCAAGGTGAAAACAAACGAGGTGTGCTTTAGAGCTTCCTGTTAAATCTGAGCTGATCCATTTCTATTCCGTGTACTGTGCATGTTTGCACATCATCATCATCTGTGTGGATGAAGGTTTGACCTTTTCCTCATGAACATCCAGACAATCTGTTTTTATTCCTCTATAATAATGATCACATGACGTGTGTTTATTAAATGAATCAGACGTAGCTCCGTCGTACACACCAGCAGTTTTTCCTGAGCTTTCCTGTGGTTTCTCCAAATAATTTTGAGGCCAAGTTGCCCTGTGACCAGTGCTAAGCATTTTAGAAGTTAAGAATTAGGCAGCACAATGGAGCTTTGTGGTGTCACATCCTCCATTAACTGCCCCAATACAATTTTATTATTCACATGTTGAAAAAGTTTATTAATGAATTTGCGATGGCCGTTATTTTTGTCCTCCTCTCAGAACACGATGACGCTGTTGTGAAAATCAATAGCTTCTGTTTTGTTACATAATTAACACGTTTTACTGTTGACAAAATTCATTCCATCTTTCAGTAATACATTATTTTTAGATAAAATTTTAACTTTATGATGCCTATTTATTTCTAATGCAACATGAGCGCTTTTATAGATTACAATTATCATTCTAATCCCAGCAGGTTTGTCTTCTTTTAAATAATATGTCAAGGTATCATTTATTCAGACAACTTTTTTCAGGAAATTTTTAATCTCCTGACATGTTCCGACTGCCAACTGTCAGTTTTCTTCAGAGACATCTTGCGATTGCTTTGATGTATATGTGCGAGTTCTTTCATAAGGAAAACATCAAAGCATCTACTGATCACTTTCATGTGTCCTTATGAGTTCTTTCTCTTTCATGAGATTAAATTTCCTGAACAAAGTTGTCTGAATAAATGAAACCATAATATATTATCTACCTAATTAAGTGCAAATCTCACAATAATTTATTGCGATTAATCGCATCTTGTAATTCTTTACATATGACGCACTGAATTATCAAGTTATTGCACTGAAATTATGCTTATTCTTAAATTGTTACATTTATTAAGGTGACGTGTGTAAAAATTGCATTATTTCACAAAGAAAATCACTTAAAAATGTAGTGCAGTGTTTTTCAACCTTGTGATAATGACCCCATGTGGGGGCGCCGGGAATTTAAATCGGGTCGCCTGAAATGTCTAGTAGTACAGTTAATTACTGATATAAAATATATTTCATTTTAATTGAAAAAATATATATTATTCTTTTTCACATTTAAACAGAACACACAGTCTTAAACAACTGTATTCTTTCTCAAATATGAATCTAGTTTAAATAAAATGCTGTATAAAGAAAAGAATAAATAAAAAAATGAAGTAAATTAATTAATACAATATAGTATATGCATTTTTTTAATCTTATTAATTGCAAATTTCACCATAAATAATTAGTTACATCTTGTAAAACTGTAAATGATGCACAGAATTATTATTTTATTTAACAGAAATTGTTTATTCTCAAACTGTTACATTTATTGAGGTAAAATGTATAATAATTGCATTATTTCACAAAGAAAATCACTGGAAAATGTAGTGTTAACTATGCAGACTCGTCTTATTACCCAAAAGTGTCACCAAGATTGTCCATTTTAAAACTATTTTATAAAAGAAAAGCAGAATAAATTACAACCTTGAACATTCAAATGTGTTCAGACACAAACTGTTGCGTTTACATTCAGCTGCTGACGCACAGCAGTATAATAATTACAATATTGCACCAATATTGCTGTATTATTTCACACATCAGCTCTGCATGGTGACGCTCTGTTAGATTTACTCACATTCAAAACAAACAGTCAAAACAAACAGCTGCAGACGCCAGTCAGCGGCGGCGCTCTGACTTACGCACAGGCAGATGTCATTACTTACAGTGATGGAGTGGTCACATGTCGATGGAGCACACGGAGGTCTTCTGTTTTTCTCGTCGGTAAATGATGAGCTCAGTCTGCTGAGTGACAGCGGACACAGTAATGAGGTTTACACAGCTGGATGCTGATGGGCTGCTTCTACTCATTTAACACAAAATAAAGGGACCACCTCAACAGAAACTTCCTCAAATCGTAACATGATTAAAAGCTTGGTCATCAATTAGTTTGTATTAATAGTTGAATAGTTTTATTTCATGGTGTCATAAAGGGATCACTTACATTAATGTTTACTAGAGCAGTGGTTCTCAACCTTTACAGCCTGCGACCCCCAAAATAAAGGTTCCAGAGAGCAGGGACCCCCACTGTACCTGAAGGTGGTTGAACACAGACATGAACATTGAAGAACAGTCATGTGGAGACAGGACTATCTATAAGGGGGAATAAAGGGGAGAGATTTTTGGGGTCCATCCATAAAGTCAGTAAAATGATGGTCCATTGTTCTATGAATCTGTGATAACCACATTTATTTATTTATCTGAATAATATCCACTGTTATCCAGGAAGTTTAGTATTATTTGTACCATGGCATAGTCATCTTAAAGATGTAAATTCTTGTTTTAATCAGAAACAAAACGGGTTAAAAGTGACCAAAAATGGTGGAAAGGGTGGTGAAATGGGATTTAAAAACCACAGAAAATGGTTAAATGTTGCAAATTAGAGTGGGGGGAAAACAGACAGAAAAAGTGCTAAAAAGGGGCCAAAATGTCAATATTGGGACTTTAAGTAGGAACAATTAGTTTAAACTGGCAAATAATGGGCCTGATAAATCATCAATGTGGTTAAATTGGGGAAGAAAAGCATGAAATATGGTTAAACGTGACAATAATAGGTCAACAAATGGTTTTTTAAAAAAAGTGGTGGAAAGTGTGTATAAATGCCAGAAATGTCTTGAAAGTGGAAGAAAGGGTGCAAAAAAGGCATTAAATTTTGATGGAGAAGTGGTAGAAATGGGAGTAATTAAAATGAGCCAAAATATGGCAAGAACTAGTGATCAAAGTAGGTGAAAATATTCCAAGTTTGGTGTAGTTGTAGTAAAATGGGTAAAAATAAACAAATAAGCTCAAAATGTTCTAGTCTAGTTCTAGTGACTCCCTCCTCGTGTCTTGCGACCCCAAATGGGGTCCTGACCCCAAGGTTGAGAACCCCTGCCTTAGAGGAGAAAAGGTAAACAGTGGCACATATTGTGCAGCTGTTTGTTAATAAATATGCCTGTGTGGCATTTTGCACCAGCAAATTTAACCCAGAATTGTCTTCTTGGTCAGACTTTATGGAGTTAAAAATATTGAAATTGATATTGTATACAGTATCGTCTTTTTCAGAAAAAATAGTGACGAGTTTTGGTCCATGTCGCCTAGCCACATGTTTTCATGTAAAGTAATTATGAGTTTGTCTTTATATCAGCCAAAAGAAAAAGGTTCTGACTTCTCACACCAATTGTTGAAGCTTAAAAAAATCTATACAGTGTGTACACATTCATATTTATTATTATTAGAACTAAAACCTATTTTAAAAAATTTGAATAACACACTCTGATACAATATAACACCTACAGGTATAGTGCAAATGTCCTGAAGGAACAAAAACAACAATGGTGCAAAACAGTGCAATCAACAGTTATAATAAAATTAAGTTTCAGTGCAAGGAAATTTCGACTTTCCTGTTTGGTTTTACTAGTCGGTAACAAAAAATCTTAAAACCAAGGAACACTATGTACAAATAACACAATACAATTATATAGAATAAAACAAGAAATAAAATGAATGTAGTTATGCATCATTATGTGCAGAAGATCAGAAGGTATTGTTACATAATTTCAATAATGAAAAACATTTACAGTGATTGTAAAGGGTGTGTTTCACCTATATTATACCTTTTTATTGTCTTTTTATTTATTTTTTGTTTTTGTTTTGGGGGGGTTAGGGTAAGAGTGCTAAATGGGCGCCCTCGGTGGCCGCCTGGGTTGCCTGGCAGGAAGGCCGGCCCTGATATTACAAGTACTTGTGTTACTGTAATTGAGCTGCTTTTATTGGTACTTATGGTATCAGTCATTTTACTTATACTTAAGTATGTTTTAGAAGAAGTCTTTTGTTACATTTCTACACCCAACCATTACTGAGTGAATTATTGTTTTTGTGATTATTCTTTTATTTCCATTTCATGGTCTGCTAGTTTATGAAGGCATATTGAACATAATCCATGTTTCTGATCAAAGCCCAGCCCCTTTCTTGGGTTCAGGTTGTGGTTTATACCCAGTATGTTGTTACCCACATGGAACATTTGGCATGGCACTGTTATAGAGTTTATAAATGTATATATTTTCTATACTTAGAGCCTGAGATTTTTTTTTCTTTTAATTTGAATTCATTGGTTTTATTTTATTTATTTATTTTATTGTGGAAAATAAATTCAGTTCCTATTGTGGTAGATTTGGTCTCTTCCTTTTTAAGTTTATACATGAGATGTTTACTGTATGCACGGGAACTGTGGGGGGTGAAAGTAACTTGTAACGTGTACTTTGAGTACTATTTAATTGAGCTACTTTTTACTTTTACTTTAGCATTTTATTCATGAATTACTTGTACTTGATTACAATTTCAATCAAGCAACAGTACTTCTACTTGAGTAGGATATATCAGTGCTTTTTACACCTCCGCAAAAAGCCACCAGTTAAAGACACATCAGTACCTAGAAGAACGTGTCTGTCCTTATCGTTCTTCCTCCTCTCTTCCCTCTGTAACTTTTTTTTTCTTTTGTTTTGCACAGAGTGCTTTCTAGTGACCTGTAAGGAAGATGGACGAGCTGCAGGATGTACAGCTGACTGAGATCAAGCCGCTGCTGACCAATAAAGTAAGACGGGGACAGACGCACTCGTACTCATATCTGTATTAGCACAGGCTGAGATTATTAAACGTATCGTGTGCTCAGAGTGAATAAAAACCCGCTATGCTAGTCTACAGCAAACACATAGGCTAATAAACCTGCTATGGTTGTCTACAGCAAACACATAAATAGGCTAATAAACCCGCTATGCACACGCTGCAGTATATGGTTCATCAAAGTGAATTATTCATTTCTGCTCGACTGGAAAAGAGGGAAAAAAACCACGAGAAACGAGTGTGGAAGAAACTAGAAAATAAGGGCTATGACGCGTGAGAAAAACACCAAACACAGGAGGAAGTATAATTGAGTAAATGTTATGAGATACAAGGGAAGGAGATGAAAGAAGCTGCAGTCGACTCATTAGCTAGCGACGACACAAAAACAGCCAAACAACAGATCAAAGCTCATCGCTGCATTGTCTGAAAATCTGATGAAGTGATAAAGGAGAGTGAGGGTGTAGGTACAGACGGGTGTCCTCAGGGGTGTGGGGGGTGCGGGAGTGTGAGGTCTGAGGAGCATTACATCACTGGAATAACGAGTTGTCTCTTCCTCCTCCTCAGGCTGTAAATGTCTTATAAGAGAATGCACCGTACTGTATGTGAAGAAAAGTCAGACTTGAGTCTCTGAACTCTCACTCCACCTAGTGGCCACCTCATTTTAAAAACAAGAAGTAATGATTGATAATAATAACAGGGAAGATGACAGGCTTCAGTTTCATTTGTGGGAAAAACGTGGTTTGGATGTTTGTCTCACTGGTAGACATAGGAGCACCAGTGAAAGGAAGGAGGAGGATAACTAGCACTGGTTACCATAACAACAGCACCGAGCCATAAAGGTACAATATGGAGGTTCCACTCAGTTTATTTAGCATCAGATTTTTGTTGTTTGGAGATGGACTCAAACAAATACACCCCATGTTTGAGCCTGAATATGGTGAGGAACAGAAAAAAAAACATTTTATTTTGGGCAGATTACATATACATCAGGGTTTAAATGTTATAACGCTATAAACTGTTCTTTATATGTAACAAGTTGATAATTGTATTTAAAATTCAGTTTTTATATGAAAAAATGTTGAGTACTGTACAAATGTTTCAGTCAGGTTGGAGAAAATGCTTTAACATCAACCCCTTAATAAATGTTCTTCATGGGCAAGGAAACTCATAAAAACATTTAAAGTTCACTTCAGATGATTAAAGATCATTTACTTGAGTTCTAAAAATAAAATAAAGTGCACATTAGCAGCCATAAAAGCAAATCAAACTTCCAAAGCAAGAAAGGTAGCACGTTTGAATGTTAACAGGAAGTTGCACCGTAAAACCCAACCTGGGGCAACGCCTCCCTCACAAAGGTTCCGCTTCGCCATTAACATTTCTCACCCCTTACTAAAATCAGGACAGCACTGATGGCACATTAAAATATCCAAATGTTTACGTAAATGCGTTGTATTAGTATACAATAAACAAAAAAATATTCATTTAATTATTATAAAATACAAAATAATAAAATAACTAAAAACAATGTTATGACATATTTTTACTGCACCACAACAGTCAAAATCTGTTGCCCCAAGATGAGCATATGGAGACGGTTTCATGTTACAGATCATTTACTAACACAGGACTGAGTGTAGCAAGAAAAAACAGGAAGTTGGATGATATTGCAAACGTATGCATAGAAGTGTTTTTACTTCATTCTTACTCTGATTTCTTGTGTTTGCCCCAAATAACTCTGTCAAGGTGATTTACCAACTCATTTCTGGTGTTTATTTAAAAGTTGTGGCAAAACGATGGATGTTTATTTTGGGGTTTACATGGAAAGATTTGAATCCAGTGTCACAGAATGAGGTGATATCAAAAGCAATACTGGGAACAAACTAAGAATAAAATAAAAACATTTCTATACGCCTGTCTATGGGACTCCACATCCCACAATGCAATGCGTAAAACTTTTCTGACAATGTCAATAAGAATGTGTTTACAGTGGAGAAGAAACCAAACTTTCGACCGGCCATTTTAAACTCATACATTTTTCTCTTTTCAAGCAATGATCTTTGATTTATTCCTCTATGAGGTTTACTCTCTATTTATTTAAAAAAAATATGGTCTTGAGCAGAAGAATTTTCATTATGATAAAAATGAAATGATGTATTTTAAGACGCCTGCTTTCACATATAATCAACAGTTTTGACCTTTCAGTGGTTTAGAAATCTGATTTATTTAAGATCTGTGATGTAAAGAGGATCGTAATAATAATGCAACGTCTTCTATTTTCTTACAGAATGCACGCAACTTCCAAGACTTCGATTGCCAGGTGAGTGCTGCTGAGTCTGCTTTTAGCTTTTGCTGGAGGACATTCTGTGGGTTGGGGGTTGGGTGGAAGTACTTCAACATGACCTTGTTTCAGGCCTTTATACGTCAGAGTAAATTTGCCCACCAGGGATATGTGTGCTTTTAAAATGAATACGTTTATAATCTCAGTGGTTTCTTGGGTGAAGATATTCCAGGTGTACGAGTAGAGACGGGATCATTTGTTGTGGGATGAAAGACGAAGGTCATTTAGTTTTTGGGTCTTATTAAATGAGCGTGAGTGAGTTAACACAAAGAACAAGGTCCTCACGTTCACAGCTTTAGCTTTTCCTCGTAGAGTTCACACACACACTGAAGGACAGTTGATGGAGTTATTTGGGTCACACAGAGACTGGCTGCTAAACACAAAGTTTACTGAGGGACAGATGGATCAGCATTAGCATGGTAGATAACTGTTACTGTGAGAACGCTTAGGCTCCTAATCCTGCAGCTGCACTGCTTTTTTTTCTTTACTGATAAAGCTGCTAATCCTCAGCATAAATCAGACATGCGCATCCTCTCATGCACTTTATCACCATATCCTTTGACATCAAATGAATGAAAAGTGATTTTAGGCACAAAAGGCAAATGGAGACAAAGTTGAAACGCTATAAACTGCTTATTTTCTTTTTTTAATTCCCCCCTAGTGGCAGGTCAGTAAAAAATCTGGGTTTGTTAAACACTATAAACTGACTTAAGATTACTTTATTTGGTCAATTACGAACCGAGATAGGAATTTTTTAAATCACGCCAACGATGACAGAGAAGGCGTTTTTTATTTTTCAAACAAACCTAGAATGGGTATGTTGATCCGTATCCCCTCCAGAGTTTATTGGAATGTTCCATGGCCTAAGTCAGGGAATATGGAGCAGTTTATCTCAAGTAGGCCACAGATTTTAGGTGTGAAATAAAGTTCAATTTCAACATTAATGTGCCCTAGTTTACACTTTAATGTATAAATTATATATAAACAAAGTATGTAAGGCACTGACGTTATCCAAGCAGTAAATGACAGATATCAGTCCCTGCAGGATCTTCACCTCAAAACTGTGATTTTGTTTCAAATTGTGGTAGAATTTGGTAGGAAGTTGCAAGATTTCAGAAAAAATGTCTGTTCTTTCCACAATTTACGATAAAATATGTTTCTGGTCGTGTGATATAGGCACAGGGACAATGTAAGCCCCTGCAAATATTGTGTAGTTTCATCAAATTTGTGAGTTTATAGTTGTTGAGAATTTTAAAACTGAATTATTTGGTATTTTGCACATATATTATCGTCGTCTTTGTTGTTTTTACTTTTACCAGGCGGGCCAAATTAGATGCTCTTATAGGGCCACATTTGGCCCCCAGGCCTTGAGTTTCACACATGGTGCTTAAGGTCTAGCTTTGGTTAAAACTTTGTCAAAATCTGTTTAGCACTTTTGACATAATCCTGCTGACAGACAAACATACACAAACGCTGATGAAAGTAATATTTCCTTGGTGGATTTAATGATGCAGAAACCCTAAAGATGAAACTAATAACACAACCCCCCCCCCAAATCATGTTGGGGGGTGGGGTGTCACCCCTTCACGGTTCATCATTGTGACAGACACTTCTCTGGTTAAATGACGGCTTCCTAGAAGTACCATGGAGCCCTGTTCTATCAGCCATTGTGAAAGCAAAGCAGTGGACCTCTTTTATTCCTCACTGGCTTTTCTGCAGTCACGTCTGCTTTCAGCAGCCCACCAGAGCTAAAAATAGCCTCTGCAGGCGCGGTTGTAGCGTTAGCAGGCATGCCACATGCTCCAGCACTATTATTCATAGCTCCACCCTCATACAGTGCTGTGCTCTGTCGCCTGCACCATCTTTCATCTGACGCCACATCACGATAACACTTATTTTACCCTGTGAAGGTCTGAGAGCCAAACTGATTTTTGGGTTTTCACAATAAGAGCATTAAAACAACTAATCATGATAATGTGTAGAATACTCCTCAAGCTTTTAGTGATACAATTATCGTTTGGTAAATAAAGGTGGTGTTTGTAGCAGATTGGAAAATAAACTTTCTCAGAATTTGTACCAAGAAGAATATATAGCAAATCAATGCTGCAACTCTTTTGTTTCCTGTTGAAAAACATGAACTGGTTAACTTGTGGCCCACGGGCCACATGCAGCCCTCTCTAGCGTCTACTTTTGTGCTTTTAAGGAAAATTGAAAAAAAATCAACAAGGACAACAAAATAACATAAAATGACTCCAAGAACACACAAGTTGACCACAAAAATACTTACAAATATACAAAAATGAAAGATATACAAAACGACAACAACAACAAAAAAACACAGAAATAACGCCACAAACACAAAATGACAACAAGCATACATAAACAGTCTCTGAAAACGCACAAAATGACAAAAAACTAAACACTGCAACCATTATGTTTTCAGCTGAAAATCATCCTCGGTCTAATTTTACATTGTCCACAAAGTAAATGCACTGATTTAAAGAAAAACAGAAAAAAGTACAGCAAAAAAACACGAAATGACACCAAAAAAACATACAAAATTAAAAAGCAATACTGGTTGACAAAAATACACAAAATGACAACAAAATAACAAAATGACTAAGAATGTACAAGATGACTACACAGATAAAGAAAAATACACAACAATGACTCCAAAGACACAAAATGGACAACAAACAAAAACAGTCTCTGAAAAACCAAACAAAACATTTTCATCTTTCCTTTTTAAAATGGTCATTTTGTTCAGGGGAGAATTTACGAGAACTACTTTGAAGAATCACTACTGAAATGTGGTTTGACAGAAACAAATGATCATTAAAATTAAGTAAAACCAAATTCATGTTATTCGGCAACCGCAATAAGAATACACAAGTACAGATACAAGAAGATGGTGTGGATATTGAAAGTATATTAAAACAATCCACATTCTCTACTGTTCACTGATTTCACCACATTTACACTGTGCAGAGGTTTGGGGCAATATTTACAAATGTACAATACAATCACTATCCATACTGCAGAAAAGAGCCATAGGAATAATTCATAATACCGGTTATAAAGATCACACAAATTCACTATTCTTAAAATCAAAAACATTTAAATTCACTGACCTGGTTCATTTTCAAACGGCAAAAAACATGTCCAAAGCAATAAACAATCTACTTCCTGTATATATTAAAACATAGTTTTTTAACAGAGATGGGGTGATAGGCCGAGGGGGGTTCAACATGAAACACCAGCGAGCGCAAACAGCGTTTTTGTGTTTCTGTTTGTGGAGTGAGGTTGTGGAACAGTTTAGGTGTCCAAGCATGAGCCAGTTTAAAAAGCTGTTCAAACACATGGTTTTTATGAGGTACAGGGGGGAAGAGGGGCTTTAACTATCGGGTGTTTTCATAACTTTTTTATACTTGTTTATTTACTCTATCTATATGTAAATATGTATATGGGAGTTGTTAATTAAGTAGTGGCGAAGGGGTAGGTTTGATGCTGCGTTCACACCAAACGCGGTACGGGCGTCATAATCGTGCCTCACGCCCCTAGTTGGAGGCTTGTGCTCATTGAATCAGAGACACTTGTTACCGAACATCGAAGATGCTCTGGACGCACGTCCAAACATGTTGGGAAGAGAGCACGTCAAGGGGAGGGGCTTTTCTGTTGCTGGTGGTGTTCATACAATGGATGATATTTTGGCCATCAATTACGTTCATAATATCCAGTGACTGTGAAGTGATGGGGAACATTGTTGTGTAAAGCTTCAAAATGTTGCCGCACAGGAAGCGCGGGACAGGCAGCGGGACCTCTCGACGCTCCTTGAAGCGCGTCCACCATATATGTGTATGTACACCTGATGCGTTTGAAGCGTTCAACGCTTTCGACGCAATTGGTGTGAACGTGCCATAAATAATGCTTATGCTTCATCTTACTCCTTTTTGGACATCTTGGGTCTTATTAATCTTGGTGATGTGACTATTCTTGTTGATTTGTTGTTTGTTTGTTTTTCAGTTGACTTTATTGAGCTACTTGCACATGTTCGAAAATAAATTTGAGAATCAGAATTTTTATAGATGCTGATATGAATGTTGATGATGTGTCCCCGGATCAGACAATGAATGTTCTGTGGCCCCCGCTGTGATTAAAGTTTCCCATCTCTGAACTATTCTGTAACTAGTGTAAGGTCTTTTTTTTTTTTTTTTTGCTTATTTTTACCCTTTTTCTGCAACTACACCAAACTTGCCACATTTTGAAACATTTTCATCACTTTTTCTCGCCATATTTTTGCTTCTTTAAATGCATTTTTGCTACATTACTCCCCTTCCTGCCACTTCTCCATCAAATTTCAATGCAATTTCTTGCATTTTCTTACTTTCAAGACATTTTTGGCACCTAGCGTTGCACATATATTGTCACTTTTAACCTCTCTTCACCACATTTTCTGCTTATTTTTTTTCCATTTTAACCACAATCACGATTTGTTATGCCCATTATTTGCCAGTTTAGACTTTTAGTTCTTACTTTTTACCTTTATATTGGGGGTTGTGGGATGAAAATGGTTGAAAACCACTATTCTCACAAATGTCACGGAAAGCTGCTTCAGTCCCATCAAGCTGACACTGGGCTTATAGCTCCTACTATAGGTGGTCCATGGTACTGCACACACCTACTGTGATGCTGGGTTTGAGAGTAGAACCAAGTTGGGTCCACTGACAGCCGTGTGTCTCTTGTAACAGCATTAAACTTTGTAGGATATTTGAAAATTGAACTAATGGAGTGATGTTGTCTCACAGTTTGTGCATTGATAGTGGTTTTTAGTGGTTTGAGCTCATATTTTTAAAAAGATTTTTAGTGTTTTATCAGCTCAAGTCTTTCCACTCTTGTGCATAAGATTTTATTCTCTAAAATCAATTGCTGTAAACGACCTATTTTTGATAATGTGTCATTACGTCATGAATCACCTGATATTTTATAGCACTGTCAGTGGGCCGGCAGAGGGCGCCATTGGCCTGTTTTTATTTTGCATTTAGAGCTTGTTGCTTTGTCTACTTTGATTTTCTACGAGCCTGAGCGTCACATTTTTACATCAGTCTCTATTGTAGGAGTTGATTAATAGTGTTTATCATATGATTTTTAGGCCCAGAGTAAAAACAGAAGAAGTTATCATGTAAATCAATGCGCAGGATATGAAAATGAAATTTGATCTGACCTGAAAGGCAATGCATATCACACAGCAGGGCAGTATTCATTATGCCTGAATCTGATTTATAAGCACATGATGGATACTTTTTACACTTATGAGCTACAAAATATATTTGATATATACCTAAAGAGCTCATAAAGACACATCACATTTTGCAACATTACTCCCATTTCAATGCCTTTTCTGCACATATTTGGCACTTTTAAATGTAAACCCTTTCCACCACTTTTCCCACCAAATGTTGCATGTGTTGACCCATTAATGTCACTTTTAACCTCTTTTCACCACATTTTACATTTGTTTTTGCCAATTAAACCACATTCACCATTTGCCATGCCCATTATTTGCCAATTTAAAGTAATTGTTCCAATATTGACACTTTGAACGCTTTTTTTTAACACTTTTTCTGTATGTTTTTGAACACTCTAATTTGCAACTTTTAACCAATGTCTTTGGTTTTTAAAAACCCATTTCACCACCTTTTCTTTAATTTTTGGGCACTTTTAACCCATTTTATTTATGGTGAAAACAAGGATTTCCATCTTTAAGATGACTATAATAATAATAAACATTCCTGGATAACAGTGGATATTATTCAGATGAATAAATAAATGTGGTTATCACAGATTCATAGAACAATGGACCATCATTTTACTGACTTTATGGATGGACCCCAAAAATCTCTCCCCTTTATTCCCCCTTATAGATGGTCCTGTCTCCACATGACTGTTCTTCAATGTTCATGTCTGTGTTCAACCACCTTCAGCTACAGTGGGGGTCCGCGGTCTCTGGAACCTTTATTTTGGAGGTCGCTGGTTAAAAACGTTGAGAACCTCTGCTGTAGCCAAAGGTTTGAGTCAAACATTCTAAAATCCAAATTATAATGTTTATAAGTTAAAATTATTGACTTATGAAATGACTCACATTCTGAATTAGTTGAATTTCCCCTTGTTTATTTAAAAAACACACACACACACGCACACACACACACACACACACACACACACACGTCTCAGTGGCTCCCTCTGTGGGTTAGAACAGAAACAAGTTAAACAAAGAACTGATGCTACAGTAACCGACCAATAGGAAGCATCTCTCACAAATCCACCCTTGTGATTGGCTGCTTTAAGCTGTCCGTCTCAGATGGAGGCAGAGCTTCCTGCACAGGCTGCAGTTGTGCAGATGACAGAGGAAAGGAGAAATAAATCACTGCAGGGATAAAATGACTCAGCAGAAATACAGAGGACATGCATTTCTGTTCATGTGTGACATATTTGTCAGGGTTTATGTGATCAAGAACAAAAAGATGGTGTGTAGCGTGAAAACCTGTGTGTGCTAAAGGTCAAATAGTGATACACGTTTCAATTGCAGCAGGTGTATTATTGCATGGAGGGACTCATTGATCACCTGGATCTGATCACGTTTATTGACACACATTGTAGGTCATGTGTTGCTGCAGACATTTTTGCTGATGCATGAAACGACTCAACACGAGCATCAATGTCAGCGTGACGTCATCCGACCGCTCTCCTGCTCTCCCTCTGCATCCTCTGCACTCACTCACCCCTTTTCCATGCAACCCCAACCCCCCCTTTTTCTCCATTTCTTTATTCTCATCAAAGACCCTCCCCCTCCCGCTACTCTTTACCCACCTGACCCTCCACAATCCAATTAGATGCACCACTGGTTGGATGTAGGGACGCGCTGTGACTACCAAGCACAAACTGCAGTCTCGCTCTCCGCCTTCTCCATCCCTTTTCCTGCTTTTTTCCCCCAAAACCTCTAGCCTCTCTCTCTCTCTCTCTCTCTCTTTCTCTTCCCCCCCCACACCTCCTCTGCTTCTTTCATTCAGGCCTCTCCTGCTCCGTTACTCTCCTCTTCCTTCCTTTTCCACTGCTGCCCTCGTCGCCTCACCCCGATATCCCTCCTCTTCCTCCTCCTCCTCCTCCTCTTCCTCCTCCTCCTCTTCCTCCTGAAGATCTTCAAAGCTGCTCGGCACACTCTCGCGCGCACATAGCACAACACACTCCTCTCCCGTTTGAGAAAAACATGTCAACTGTTCTGGACCTGGAGCAGATCGCTAACGCTGGAAATGGCGTGGTGAGTGGCTCTGATCGTGTATGTTTTTAAACACCTGGTTTTGGTTTGATACACATCAGGACTGGAGCATTTTTTTTAAAGTCAACGTGAGAGGATGATGATGATGATGGGATGATAGTACGGTAATACTATCACTGGCTTTTATTGATTTCTTGTGGCATTTTTCTGTTTAGTGACATGAGGTGTTTGTGTCCTCATGTGAGCATGTATTTAAACTGATAGTATAAAGTTGTGATTTGGTTTTTATTAACTAGAGCCTAGCTTGCTAACAACTTAGTGCTTTGCTGCATTTATTCTTACGTTAGCTGCAGGAAGTCTTCCTCAGGCACATGATGAAGGAACAGCTGTGGATCAGGCATCCTCTGTTTGTTGTTTGACATTTAGTTCCTATTGCAAATATGCTGAGGCAACACCGCAGCAAAGCCACAGTGGCTGCAGAGACCTTGGGTTTGTTTGTGGGGGCGTGGTGGTTGTGGTGGGGGGGTGGCGTTCATGGGAGGCACTGGGTGCACTTACTGGTGTGGGTTCATGCGTCTGTAAGCTCATATGTCTGCACTCTGCAGGCTGATTGGTTCGATTGCTCTCGAGATTTGTGATTGATGCTTTTCCTGGCTGGGCGTGGAAAACATAGTCGTGTGGTGGGGTGGGGGGCTGTGGGGGGGGATGGGGAGATATGCTTTTTCCCCAATGATGTGCATCTTTTTAACCTCCTTCACCCCAAAATGAGCATCACCTGCAATAACCTACAAACCAACCCCCCTTAAACACCCACATTAGCAGCAGTTCCCCCCCGTGGCCGTCCGGGCTCGAGGCCCCACCCCGTCTGTTTTCTGCCTGTACTGTGTGTGTGTATGTGTGTGTGTGTGTGTACACTGATCAATACAGTTCCAGGGCTAAATGGACAGATAACAACCCCCCCCCCCACCTCCCATAACTCTTAGATCCATTATGATCCATCCCACTGCCAGGAGGGACGTGATGGATTCCAGTGATGTCCCATCTGTTCAGAGGCACACCCTTCGTTTAGTCTGCACCCTCCATCCTCTTCCTGTCCTGCTTTCGAATAGTGTTTCTCAAATGGGGGTACATGTACCTCTAGGAGTACTTGATGGCACTACAAGGGGTTCGAGAGAGAGAGAGAGAGAGAGAGAGAGAGAGAGAGAGAGAGAGAGAGAGAGAGAGAGAGAGAGAGAGAGAGAGATAGAGAGAGAGAAGAGAGAGAGAGAGAATAGAGAGAGAGAGAGAGAGAGAGAGAGAGAGAGAGAGAGAGAGGAGAGAGAGAGAGAGAGAGAGAGAGAGGAAAATTAACAAATAAGTGTCAGTCTTGGTCCCATCCCAGGCGTGATATGACCCAAAATGATTTTAAAAAAAAAGTTTAAATTTGTTCACCTGAAATTTCAGACAATTAGAATACATTTTTTAAAAATTTTAATTATCGTTCTTTTAAAAAATAAAAATAAAACACACAATCTTAAGCTACTGTATTTCTACACTTTCACTTTGTGAAATATAATCTAGTTTAACTAAAATGCAGTAAAAAAAATAAAAAATTCGTGGTCAAACATGAACAAAAACTGATTCTATAAAAAATGTCTTTGGGGTCCCCAGAAATTCTTGATATGAAAATGGGGTCACGATTGAAAAAATGTTGTGAACCACTACACTAAATATTGATTCTTTCCACTTATTTCCAAAAAAGAATCTTTAAAATGTGTTATCATTCATTTATTCCATCAGTATCTCTATAGTTGTTTTTAAATAATTTTCTAAGCAAAATGTTGTAGTTGGACAAAGTAGGTACTTGGATTCAGAAATAAGAGAAAAAGGCTACTTGAACCAAAAAAGTTTGAGAACCTCTGCTTTAGAGCATCCATTTGAGCCCGCAGGAGAAAGTAAAAAAAAAAGAAAAGAAAAACCATGAATAATCAATGTGTAAATAACCAACTAATTCGGTTATTGATATTGCAGTCCCTCAAAATACACAAATTTAATTAAACTTTACAATATTTACCAGCGCTCACAGTTTTCCTATTTTTATATCACATGAATGCAGTCATTTTTAAAAGCAAATTGTTGAGAGAACTCCCAATTTTTCCCTAAATCTTGCAATTTCTCACAAACAATTCCACAAAATTCCTCTAAATTACACAAAAGTTGGTAACAAAATCAAGAATTTTTGAAGTGAATTAAACTGATATTGAAAACTGGAGCACAATAACGTTAGTTATTTTTTTCAACACCTAGAATCTACAGCTCACTTGAGGTCAAACTGGTTCATATTTGGCCCCTGAACTAAAATGAGTGACATTCCTGCTGTAGATGCAGGTAAATCAACCATCGGTGAAAGTAATAGATTACAAGTACTTACTTTACTGTAATTGAGTTGCTTTTTTTGGGTATATTTCTAAATCAGTAATTTTGCTTGTACTTAACTAACCTTGACTGCGATATGGATTCTCCAGGTGTTCACAAACACCAGAATCCATCTTGTGCTGTTTCCGCCTTTGCCTTTTGAAGTGTGTGATGAAGGCAGAAGCGCCGAAGCAAAACTGGCGCATGCGCAGTTGCGAGGACAGAACTATCTGGGCTACAGCTATTAGCATAGCTCTGAATCAAAATAGAAAGATGTCGACGCAGGAGAATGAATGTTTGGAAGCTGCTATAAATCAGTTTTAGAAAAATCCAGCATTTCCTTTTTGAAAGAGCAACAGCGAGAGGCGCTTTGTGCATGTTTTGGACAGTAAATACGGGAAAAGTGGAGCCTTGTTGTTGTAGCAATGTCTGCGGCGCATGCTGATGACAACATCATCATTTGTTACCATGTGATTGGCTAAAACAAATCATGGTGGACAGGCACTCCGCCCAATCAGCATCAAGCATTCTGTTCATGTCCCTCCCTGGTTCCGAAAGGATTCGCCAGACACAGACCCAGATTGATGTGGAGAACTGGAGTTAGAGGGAGGGGCTACACATCAATCTGGCTCTTGCCAGGTTAATACTTAGTACGTTTTGAAAGAAATAAAGATTCTTTACGTTTCTAAACCTAACCTTTACTGACTAAATTATTATTTGCCTTTTTTTTAAATATTATTTCCGTTTCATGGCCCGACTCCATATGTTCTTTGTTGTTCCATTTCTGATCAACTCCCAGCACTTTCTATGGTTCATGTTGTGGTTTCTACCTATTATGTTGTTACCCACATGGCACTGTTTTAGAGTTCATAAATGTATCTATACTTAAAGGGATAGTTCGCCTATTTAAGACATAACGTTGTATGCAATCCTCACCAGCACTATAGTGCATACACATTGTTTCACTCAGTGGTCACCTCCCTGGTCCGAGTTCTGGCCGTTTGAAGTTGGTCAAGAAAGTAGTCCCGGTTAGTTTCCGGGGCCACAAAACTGTGCGTTTTTAATAGAAAAAAAGATATGTGTTTGAAAGCTTGATTCATTTACATCACAAAACCGCCCACAAAAAAAATTCATACCTCCAGTTTTAATCGGCACTATTTTCTCTTCCGTTTCCATCAATCCGCGCTGCCGTCAACGTCATCGGTGCGCCTAATCCCATCAGCTGTTGATAGCGCGACTCGCGGACAACATGTCTGACTCTGCCGATGGCAACCCTCTGGAGGTATGAATTTTTTTTGTGGGCGGTTTTGTGATGTAAATGAATCAAGCTTTCAAACACATATCTTTTTTTCTATTAAAAACGCTCAGTTTTGTGGCCCCGGAAACTAACCGGGACTACTTTCTTGACCAACTTCAAACGGCCAGAACTCGGACCAGGGAGGTGACCACTGAGTGAAACAATGTGTATGCACTATAGTGCTGGTGAGGATTGCATACAACGTCATGTCTTAAATAGGCGAACTATCCCTTTAAAGCCTGATACACTTTTTTGAAAGTTACTAGTGACTTTGAGTACTATTTAATTGAGGCACTTTCTACTTTTAATTGAGTATTTTGTGTATGATATTCTTGTACTTGAGTACAATTTCAGTCAAGTAACAGTACGAGGAAATATCAGTCCTCTTTATACTTCTTGATCTGTGGCTTGTCGTTCTGCAGCCCTAAACGCCTGACGATTCAGATTCAGTTTTCTCTGTGTGAAAAGCCCTCAAAGGAGAAAAACACTCCAAATATTAAAAAGAATGCATTGTTGCTAAAGACATTGAGGATTGTTGTTTTATTTTTGTTGATCCTATCATGCTTTGGGTCCTTGATAGATTGCAGAGACATTTTTGTGCAGTTTTGTCCTTGAGAATGAAACATTGTGGGGTTTTTAAGTCATGTGACAAGTTTCCATTAGCCTCGTGTAAACGGTAGAGCAGAGCAGAGGAGTCCACTCAGGCTCATTGTGTGTCTATTATTGATGGACCCCACCCACCCTCTCTGCTCTCTGTGGGTAAACCATGTACAGTTAGAGTCAGAGCCACGCTGCTGACCTTGGAGCATGGGGGCCGTGAGTGATGTAAAAGGATCATTCTGGGAGTCATGGCCAAGTCTTTATTTATCGTTTCAATGACAATTATCGACCGTTTCCACTTAATCTCTTCGATTCAATTTTAAGGAACACCATAAAAATAAATAGTCTGATCATTTTCCCATGTCGTGTTTGGTCATGACATGTAGCCTTTCACAATTTGGCGTCATTGAAAGAAACAAAATTGAAGAAAAAGAACTTAAAGCGAGATTTTTGAGTCTCTGACAAAGAATAAAAATATGATTCTAAAGCAACAGAGACTATAGAAGTGGTGTGAACTCTCTGAACCCTAAGAAGTCTCTTTGCTCAGCTAAAGCAAGGCATGCTGGGAATATCTTACAGTGTCATGAAAAAGCTGTAAAGTTTAGGCTCAAAATAAAAAAAAAATGAATTTTATGGAAAGAAGAAACTTGAAATTACGACTGCATGGAATGGAAAGCATTCATCCAAAAGGATACTATTTAAAGTACCGGTATGTATTTTCTGTCGTAATCTATCATTCTAATTATGTATTTACCTGAGATAGTTTGTCATTTTTGTTTTGTGTTTTCTTACTTTGGCTGTTACTGTGGTCATCACTGCAGTTGTTTAAGATTACAATTAATGACATACCCAATGTAAGATATAAGAAATATTAAAAATAACATTTAATAATCCTCATGATTAAAAAAAAAAAAAAATGGAAATCATTTTCTGAAAACAAAACAAAGCTACTCAACATACAGCTGTTCTAAAATTACATTGAAGTTTCTTTTTAATTTCCTATTTACCTTTAATACGATGTAGATATTAAGGCAGACCATTCCAAATAGTTACTGTATTGCTCTGTCGATAAAATATTGAGATAAGGCACTTATGATTGTTTTTTTTATTATTATTATTGTTTGAATAATGTCTTTGCTATTATTGCTGTAATTGTTTCTGTTTGTCCATCGTTATGCAATGAAATATAATCACAAAAAAGTCACATTTTTAGGCCAGGCTACCGGACTCAAAACGCCACTCACTTTGTTCTTGTTCTTGTTGTTGTGTACTTGGAATGTGCAATATTTTTTAGTTTTCTGATTTATAGTCAAAAACATTCTCACTGGTAAGAATTTGTCATCCCACGATATAAACACAGTCTTTCTGTGTGTGAGGTGCTCGTCTCAGCTACCTGAAGCTACCGTGCTGCGATACATCATGGACCGCTACTTGGTTAAAACCAGATAACCATCCAACAAAGGGAACCGATTCAAGTTCCTCCATCAGCGATGAACCCGCAGCATCGATTATGAACTGGAAACTCAACTAAAGCTAACTATGCTAACCCATCCTACCGACACACAGACTGGGCTAAAAGCTAATGCTAAGGAATAGACGAAGTAAAAAGAACACGTCTTACTGTCACAAAGCCACAGAGAGCCATCGATTTGTTTATGTTCAGATTTAACACTTGTTTGGAAGGATAAAAACTAAACATGTCACACGTAGTGTGAAATAAATAAATATAGCATAAATAATAATGTCACTATTCATTCGTCCCAACTTGTGAAACACAATATTTTTTAATTATATTTCACATGTTCACAGACAAAGCTGGTCCCATTAGACTAATGTAACTATTGAGATTATTACACTAATACACTGAATTATTAAATCATCAGCTTGATCTGGTTTAATTATAGGAAATCAGAGATATTTATTAACCATAACTTTATCTAACTCATTGTCAAATATGAAATAAACAAGATTCATCAGCAGTAAAAACGCTTTTGGAGTTATTTGTGCTTTTCGTGTGCTTTTTTTATATTTTAAATAATTTTATTTCAAGTGAGGAAATAAATTAATTACATACACTACCACTAATAGAATGACCCACATGCACTAATATATTTCATAAAAGATCAGCTCATGAACTCTGAGTCAGCAGCTTTTGTAGCCTTTTTAAATGTGTCTAGTGTTGATGTATTTACATTTATTTGTGTGTGTAAGGAACCTGTTAACACTAAGTTGTGATTTTTTTGTATTATTATTTTTTTTTAATTTATTGTTATCGTGATGAATACCAGAAATTATCAGGATAATTTTTTTTGGCAGTATCGCCCATCCCTTTTGGGATTAGGTAAAATCACTACTCCTCTGTTATTCGTGAACAGATCTGGCTGAAATTTGGTAGCTAATCTATGGATGTGTACGCATCGGCGCTCTGTGCCCAATTTTTTATTTGGAGCCCCCCAAGGGGCCCCAAAAGAAAAAAAAAAACAAAAGTTGATTTCTCATTTATTTGCAAATCAAATATTACGCCGGTTGGTGGTACTGAATCATCGGCACATAACAATATATAAATGGGACTCATTACCCTGTACATGTCACGGGAATGCCAGGGCGCCCCATTTTTCAAATGACTACTCGTTAGTTCTCATTAGATCAGAATGCAGTGGCCCTCGGAGCCATTTTTGAAATGGGGCCTAGGGGCCCACCCCCCATTTCCGGTAATTTCCAAATTTATGGGAACATAGTCGTGTGATATATCATTTCAAAGGTAATTCAAAGTAAATTACGAATATGCCTCGCACAATTCCATTAGGGGCCTTTTTAGGCAATTTCTATTAGTTGTTTTCTCATTTATTTGTGAGTCAAATGTTGCGACCGTTGGTGGTACCGAATCATTGAGAGATACCAATATATGAAAGTGGCCCATCATTTTTTTACTCGATGGAACCGAGTCGTCATTTGACTGAATTCTTGGGAACGTGGTACGTGCTAATCGGCACGGAGACGTTCCGCGGGCCCGGCCGTAGTTCATCCAAACTTGTTCCAATAACTCTTTAAATATTTAATTGAAAGGTAAATTTGGCTGTATCGATGTGTCACGTGCTTGGTGTCCCCTAATTTCAAATTAAAGTATCGGCCCCTGCATGTTACTTTTTAAAACTGTAGTTGCTGATTTCAGGTAAAAATGTTTGTAAAAGTATGTGTGGCTAAATTTAAAGCAAATGATCATTATCATTTAGTTATTAAACACTTAAAGACAATATTAAAACATAAAACCCAAAGCACTTCAATGACCTAAAGATTATTTTCAAAGAATCTATTCCTCATTCTTCCAAAAATGATCTGATATGCTTGAACTTGTCACTTACACAACAGTTTTTTATCTTATTTTATTTTTGTCTACTGTAATGTGTGCACTTGTATTCAATCATTAACAGTCTTTTACCTGATTATGTACATTGTCTTTCTTTCTTTAGTGTTTATTCTTTTTATTTATAATATATCTCGAGGCTCAGTGACATAAGTAATTTCCACCTGGGATCAATAAAGTATTTTTAATTTGTTTCAGATTTAGTCTTCTGGGGTTCTGCATCTAAAATCTCAGATTGGACACATGGGTCAAAATCTAATCAGTACTAATGTGATCATGTGATTTCTCTCTTTGATCACATCAAATCTGACTGTGTGTATTTCTCCCTTTTAGCTATTTTGCACCGTCTTGAGTATATTAATCAAAGCATGACACAGGAATAAACGCTGTAAAAACGAAGATTGTGGGTATGCTTCAAATTCTCAGACATATTCTGATTAAATCAGACACCGTTCATCATCACCTTCTGGTGATTGTCTCTGTCTACCCCAGCGTATCTAAAAATGTGGCTGCTCTTTATGCTCCAGCGCTTTTGTCAAAATCTGCTTCTGAGATTAAAAGTATTGCAATAAAATAGAAACTTTGCAATGAATCCAAGCCATTCTTTTCACTGTGCTGAGGACCTTGAACTGGCCTCTGCTGCTCTGATATGATCATTTTTTTGCTACATGTCTAACAGCGTGTGTTTCTCTGTGGCTGCAGGAGCACGACATTGAGACGGCTCACGGTGTGCTCCATGTGACCATGAGAGGCGTCCCCAAGGGCAACCGACCCATCATCCTCACCTATCACGACATTGGCCTCAACCGTGAGTCAGCAAAACCAGAAGAATCCGCTCATCAATATGCAGCATATCCACCACAGACTCATGCTCTGCTCATGATGCCTTTCAGACAAGTCGTGTTTTAACACCCTGTTCAACTACGAGGACATGCTGGAGATCACGCAGCACTTTGCAGTCGTGCACGTGGACGCGCCCGGACAGCAAGAGGGGGCGCCGCCTTTCCCCAGTGGGTCAGTGTCAGACTGTTGTTGTTTTTAATAGCAGCTGAAATCCATCCACTGAGATTGGACCTAATGTATTCTGGAGCTCATTTACTAATGGAGCCACCGTCACTTTCCACTTTAACGTTGATTTTTCTAAAGCATTCAAATTTATGGTCTGATGACTGATGATGGTCTGAAAGTAATGGATTAAAAGTACTCACGTTACTGTTTTGCCAATTTAATCATAATTGAATTGTACTTGAGTTCAAATAATTTACTTTGTAATTGACATGGAAATTCAGAGATTAAAAACTGTCAATTACAATTCAATTAAACCAAAAACTGGGAAATCATGTTTTACTTCTATGGCTTACGCATATGTGGTTAATAATTCCAAAATTATCTTTCATATCAAATTTTCCCACCACCATTTTAAAAACAATTTAATTTAGGGGTATACTGACACAAAAAATGCTCAGATGTACACACCAAATGTATAAAATATTTTAATGGATAAAGAACCCTAGCAAGGTAACCAATAGATGAAAAACAATTTAGATAATATTTTTTTTTGTATTTTACAGCTGATTTAAGACATGGGTCAAAACAGACCTGTTATCAAAAGAGATGCTAATAAGAAGGTTAAATTCTATTTCATAACATTCTTTTTGATGTCTCACTATGGGATATACGCCCTTTCTCATAAAGCCAACCTGATTGGCTGGTGAAATGTATTAATCCGCCACAGGTAGTCCTGCCGCCTATAATTAGGATTGATGGAAAATACTGTACATTGGCATTCAAAAACCTCTTCTCATCAGGAAGCTTCTTGCAGTGGCAGCTCAACTATCCACAGGTGGACCCTACCTCGGATTCAGTCGACGAACGCTGCTGCTTTTTTTTGTGACCATTAGGTCAACCAGTGCTTTTTCCGTACCCCCACGCTCGGAAAATTTGCTGTTTCGACGCCCCCCCATGGCTGTCGACGAGGAACCGACCGTTCAGGCTTGTCTCTCCGTCGGCACACTCGATGCCACCCAATGGCTACCACGCGGTCGCCAGGTGCTGGTTGTCGGCCTCCACTAGCTTAGCGACTGGCAGCCAGCTCAGGTTTCCATTCTGACATCGCCTTTGTCTCTCCGCCCAGAGCGGACATTCTTGATTTGGACTGTGGGTACGACGATGATGTGACCTCGGACTTCCTTGTTTCAGAGGACGAGGAGGACGATGACATCTTTGTGACCCCGGCACGGGCTGAAAAGCCCCCCCACCTCTGCCGCCTCCACGGAGGGAGTGGAAGGAACAGACATGTTGGAGGTCTACAGGCGCACCGCCTCCGGGTCCAGCACTGTGCTGTCCAGGCCATGGGGAGAGCGATGAGGGCCATGATCCTCCAGGAGCAAACCCGTTGGCCTGACCTGGCGAGCCTTTCCGAGGCAAAGAAAGGGGACATCCTGGACATGCCGTCGTCCCGGAAGGGGTCTTTGGCTCAATGCTAGTGGGCAGGGGAAGCCCTTGTCCACTAGCATTGAGCCAAAGACACCTTCCGGGCCCCAACCAGGTCAGGTAGAAGAAGCGGGCGCCCTGACACGGGCGACCGTGGCTCAGGTGGTAGTGGGTCGTCTTCTGATCGAGAGGTTAGGGGTTCGATCCCAGTACCTGACTATGTGTCGAAGTGTCCTTGGGCAAGACACTGAACCCTAAGTTGCTCCCAGTGGTTGACTAGCGCCTTAGATGGCAGTCCTGTCCAACTGGTGTGTGAATGTGAGAGTGATTGGGTGAATGAGCTGATATGTAAAGCGCTTTGAGACTGCTTCAGTGTGGTGATATAAATCAAGTCCATTTACCATTTCCATTTATTTACACGGCCCTCCTCTCTCTCTTCGGTGATGCGGCTGGATGTTCCCTGTTCTCCAGCTCCACCTGTTCTGAGGGGTCTGGAACCCACCAGGTATCTCGAGAGATACAGGTTCATGATGCTTACGCATGACTCCCTGTTGCACATGGTATGTCAGGGCGATTGGATCACGTCTGTCGACCTGATGGGTGCGTATTTCCACATCCCGATTTATCCGCCCCACAGAAAGTACATACGGTTCGCTTTCAAGGGGATATGTTACAAGTACCGGGTCCTCCCCTTTGGCCTGTCCTGAGCCCAAGGATGTTCTTATGGTGCACGGAAGCAGCAATAGCCCCGTTGAGATGGCAGGCCATCCGTTTGGCCACAAATCTCGACGACTGGTTGCTTTTGGCACAGTCGTAGATAGAGGCCAGGATGCACATGCGTATCCTGCCAAGTCACCTATAGGATCTGAGGTTCGTGATAAACTTGGAAAAGAGCATGTTAATACCGGTACAGGAGATCTTTTTGGGTCTATTCCTATGTTCAATGCCGTTCATGGCGCACCTTCAGGTGGCACAGTGGATACCTTAGCAGCATGCCTTGAGCTTTTCCAGCCGGGAAGGTTCGTCCAATTCAAGTCATGTCTTCAGCTGCCCGGGCTCATGGCGTCAGCCATTCTGGTAAGCCGCCTCCACATGCGGGAAAGTCTGCTGTGGTCTGGACCCGGTGCGTCATGGTGCACAGAGGGTGTTGGTGTGCCAGGTCTGTGCGCCACTGGTGTGTCCTGTCTTTCCTGACATGCGGGATATGATGGGCATTGTCACATCCAGGGTGGTTGTCACCACGGATGCCAACCTGACGGGCTGGGGCGCGGTGCACAAGGGGCGATCGGTGAGAGGGCGTTGGAACGCAGAGCTCCCACATCAATTACTTGGAACTATCAGCAGGGTTCCTTGCGCTGAGGTATTTCCTTCCATTCCTCATAGGCCACCATGTCCTGGTGAGGACGGGCAATACGACCACGGTAGGGTACATCAACCATCAGGGCGGGTTGCGCTCCTGTCAGTTTCACCTGTTAGCGTGCAGGTTGACCCTGTGGAGTTGTGGTCTGAGAGCGACACATATCCTGGGGGTCCTGAAGTTTGACATGTGCGTTACTGATTATTATTATTATTATTATTTTGTGTTTTTAAATGATCAACGGACATTGTGAAAGTCCAAAAAATGAAGAGAGACAACAACCAAATACATCACATCATAGCTGATCATTGAATGGAGGTTATTTTCATAAATGTATCTATACTTAGAGCCTGAGAATTGAATTTTTATTGTTAATTGAATTCATTTGTGTTGTTCAATTTAAAACAGAATTGTACATCATGACAAATCTTTTATTTTATACAGATGCCTTAGTGAAAAAAAAAATTAAGTTCCAATTGTGGTTGATTTTTTAAGTTTATACATGAGATGTTTACTGTATGTAAGGGAACCCTGGCAAGATTTATTACCAAAAATGAACATGGGGGATGAAAGTAACCAGTAACATTTACTTTGAGTACTATTTAATTCAGCTACTTTTTACTTGTACTTGAGTTTCAGTCAAGTAACAGTACTTCTACTTGAGTAGAATATATCAGTGCTTTATACACCCCTGGATTCACGTGTCGTCTGTTCTGCAGTTACCGCTACCCGACCATGGATGAGTTGGCAGAAATGCTGCCGTCTGTAATGACTCAGCTAAAGTAAGAGCTTTTTATTTAATTGATGACTGTACGTGTCGAGCTGTTTTTTTTTAACTTGTGCTGTTTTCTTTTAAAGGGTGAACAGTGTGATTGGCATCGGTGTCGGAGCAGGAGCATACGTCCTCAGCCACTTTGCAGTGAGTTCACGTTCATGAGCTTCTGTCCATGCATTTAAGCAGGGATTTTCAACCTTGGGGTCACGACCCCATACGGGGTCGCCTGGAATTCAAATGGGGTTGCCTAAAATGTCTAGTAATTAATAAAAAAAACAATTACTGATTAAAAATTATCTCAAATATCAATACAGTATTCAAAACTTTCACTTTCTCTCATAAATTAATACATTTATTTAAAAAAAATAAAACATTTTGTTTAAAAATATTCGCGCTCCTGCATTTTGTCGCTTTGTGCACAAATATGGCTGCTTGTAACATAATATAACAAACATGTTAAACAACAGTCCAAACAAACACTGGTGCAGCTCAGACGATGAATCACTGGGTGCAGCCGAGCACAAATAAACTCCATCTCCCAGAAACATCTAGAAGTGACAGAGACCCACGAGGGAACGCTGGAAGATGAATAATGGAAAAAGAAGAAGAGGAAGAAGGAAGTGTGGAGAGCATGAATAGTGAATGTTGTGGTGTGTGTTTAGAACAGATGAGGAAGAGAAATTGGTTGTGAAATGAATTTGTTTTTACATATGTTTTTATCCATGATGACATTGTTGACACATAGTTGAGGAAGACTACAAACAAAGCTTTCTGTCAAAGTTTTAGGGGGAAATAATCAAATATTCCCCAAGTCATCCTCTCTTCATGTAATTTTGGCAGTCTTCACAAAACAAATCACAAAAACAAAACAAGGTTCTCAGATACTATTGCAAAAATCAAACATATACTGGTACATATACACACACACACACATATATACAGTATATATAAATATATATATATATATATATATCCTTACACATGCATGTCCATGAAAAGTCCATAATATTAACATTTTACTTTATAATATACACATTTGATCAATTGAATTTTAAATACTACAGAATATAAATTCATTATATACTTACAATATATAATTGTAATTGATTAAGTAATAATACATACATATTTTTTATTGCTGTCCTAGGTAAAATAGTTGCTCTTTTTTCTTGTACTTACTAACGATATATGATTTAAAAAGCTTTTTAAACTGGCTTATGTTGCTGCTTTGTTTTCCACTTCCATAATTTAATGTTCAGCTTGAACATACATAATTATGTAACCCGACACGCTTCTGCAAATAAATGTATCATATCTAAACTAGCGACAAATCACATGAAAATAAAATTTGCTTACAGGGGAATGTATGAATGGAATCTATTTCCCAAACGAATAGTTTTGATGGAAAATCATTTTAGATTCAAAATTATTCTGAAAAAGTGTATTCTGTTGAATAAATCGCTTCATAAAAACGTAGTAGGTTAGACATTAATATAAAGCTGTTCCAGAGTAAAGTCTGTACCTTTGTGATTTAATTATGTTTTTATTGTGATTTAGTTACGTTTTTATAATGCCTAAGTGAATTTGATGCTTATTTTATTAATGAGATTGTGGTATTTTGACTGTTAGATACACCAGGCCATATTTTTATATTACTCGTACATTACATGATAATAATGTTGATAACTTTAAAGTCCAGAACTTTGTTTATCTTTTTGTAGTTGTATTTTCTGTAATTGTGTATTTTGTATTTTTCTACGGACCCCAGGAACTGTGGCTAATGGGGATCCTAAGCATAAACATAAACCCCTGCTACTGTTATTATACTCATTGTATCTTAGAAATGTAGTTTTTCTCTTAAATTATATTCCCTTTCTCTCTCTAAATGTTTCTGGAAGTGAAGCTTTACTTGCTTTATAAATCATTTGGACAGTTCTGATTTGTATGAGGTCTGGGAGTTTTAAATCTGGTGTTTTTTAAGAATAATCCATTTGTGTGTTCTCTGTATTCTGCATTATGTATCAGTCTGATGGCTCTTTTTTGCATTTTTAATCCAGTAGGAATCCCCCCTGCATGCTTTAGCTCAGTGTTTCCAAAACTTCTTCAGCCACGGCGCATATTTTCCATTAGAAAAATCATAAGGTACACCACAAAAAAACCAAAAAAAAAAGTCATAAGAAGTATATGTTTTCAAAATTGATAAAAATCTAGCTTTAATTGACTTAGTATGAAACCTGGGACATATTTATTTCAACACAAAACTGATATTTTTTGGAGAATCTTCACACTGGTTGGGAAACACTGCTTTAGCCTAAAAGAAGAGATATGCTTTTTTAAAGAACTTTATTTGAGGAATTTGCAGCGTATCTAAAAGAGTGTTTCCTCTCCGCCCCCAGCTGAACAACCCCACCCTGGTGGAGGGCCTGGTGCTGATCAACATTGACCCGTGTGCAGAAGGCTGGATCGACTGGGCTGCTTCAAAGGTTTGGACAACATAATAAAGTCTGTGCCAAGCAAACTTTATTATTATTACGGTCCTAAAATATCTAATTGCACATTTAATGTTATTTTTCACGAGTTGTGAAGAAGAATAGTGACAAGTTTTTTTTAAATCTTTTTCAATTTAGCTCACTTTTTAAAATCCATTTATTTTGTTAAAAATTTGTAGCAATGGGGGGTGGAATGGAAACTGCCAACTGTCTGATACAGATCTATAAACATATAAAACTAAATATTGAGAGGGTTCTGACTGGGACGTCCATGTAAAAGTGAAATGTAAGTAAGAAATGAATTACGTATGAAATGTTGTCATCACTAACCAGATTTTTTAGGTTCGATTAGTGTTTCCGTTGTAAGATTGTAAATAGACCCCTATAGAATATGGACCTTGTCTGTAGAAAATGACCCCCACCCCCATTTTTAGGCATGGAATATGAACCCCTCCATTTTACCCAGTGTAATATGGACCCCCTCTGTAGAATATGGACTTCCCTACCCCCATTATTTGCATTGATTTTAACAACATACTGTAACTAAATGTGAACAATGAAAACAAAATTCAACAGGTCGTGAACAAAAATGTTAGCATATATAAACTCTTAAATAATAACTGGTTAAAAGTTCTTGTGCATGTTCTTCAAAAAGAGGCCAGGAATATGACACACATATGACATTGTTTGTTATGTATGAACATATTGATCCTAGTATATTGTGAAATTATCGAGTGCTGTTTTGTGATAATAGTTTCTGTGTCAATACAAAAAAAAGGTAAGAACTACAGTACATGTGTATAAAAAGTACATACACAACGAACTCAGTACCATATTTAATACTAATGTATGGAATGTGGTTTGTGCGGTGAAAATTAATTGTTGTCTGACACATTTCATGACTGTGATCATTTCCAAATTACACTGAAAACTCCAATCAAAGGTACGTCTCCACATTTGATTGTTTATAATAGAAATATGTGATTTGGAATGATCAATTTTCTGCTAAAAAACATTTAATTTCAAATGCATTATAGACAAATGAGGATATTATTCATTAATTCCTAGTCAAGAACATTTATTTTATCCAAATGTTTGTCGGGGGTCCATATTCCATAAGACATGGGGTATGAACCCCTAATATAAAACGAGTTGGTCCAAATTCTACTGTAGAATATGGACCAGGAGGGGGGGTCATTATCTATAGACGGGTTCCGTAATACACTGCGAAAAATGGATCCTGGGTCCATTTTCAAGACGGTCAATTTAAAATATTTCACCAGTCCCTTGTTGGATGCTGGGCCTTTTGCTTTTCTGATAATGTGAATATATTTGGATCATTAAAACCAGGCGTGTGATATTTCTGAGCATGTTTATCAGACTGAGACCCTGAAGCTCATTGTTCCTGCTTCATATCGGCGGGTGTACGCGGTGGTACACGCTCCACAGGAATGTTGGGAACGTTCTCCACCATGTCCGTCTCACACACGGTCATGCAGCCGTGGGAGCGTGATGCGACCTTTGTCCTATTAACATTGGAACCACCCCGCTCACATGCTCGCCTGAGTTTAGACTTAACACAACGTTTCAAGTTTCTCCACTTTATGGGCAATGAGCTTTATGATTTTTTTTGTCATTTCTGTTTAAATCCTAGTTTTGGTTTGATGCTAAAATGTCCCAAACCACAACACGGAAGTCAGTATTTATGAAGTTAGTGTGTGGGCAGAGATGCCAATAACATTAGTTTGTGGTACATTTTCTTTTTTCTTTTTTAATGTCTGTTGTTTTAAGTTTTTCTTACATGTACTAATGAGAGACTGTAGCGTGGGAAACGTGGGGCGCCCAGCGTTAATCCATGTGCTGGGAATGAATGTGATTCTACAGCTGATCCATCCTGTGTCAGTGGGTCTGAGCACAGGTTTAAAACATGGATTTGTAAATGAAAAGAAGAACAAAACCCTCTACTTCTCTTTTCATAAAGTTAAAGGAATCCTCCACTTTTTTTTTTTTTTTACAAGTTTAGACCTGAAACCTTTGAAATATACTTATTAGAAGATCTAAGCCTAGCAAAACACATCATTATGCACCATATTCATTTATTTTCCCTTTAAAAATGGAACTACTTTACAGTTTTAGAGCCTGTGTTCCGCCATCTTGATATCATGTGATTGATGATGTCACACAGCCCCACTGCCTGTAAACATCCCATTGTTTTATTTTGGAGTGAAACATTCAGCCTGATTTTTAGATCATTTAGCAGCTTTTTCAGTCAAAATGACAACTTTTGCTGCTCGTCGTTGCTCTAAATAATCAGGAAGAGTTAAATATGTCAATGTGAACCTCTTTTGTTTACCAAAAGAGGATAAACACAACGGAAATAATTCTGTGACAGTTAATGAAGTTGAGCTTAACTTTGGTGTTTGACCTGCTTTTATTTTTTCTCGCAGCTGACAGGATGGACCAGTAACTTGGTGGACATCATCATGGGTCACCACTTCAGCACCGTGAGTGTTACTCTGTGTCTGTGTCACTGTGAAACGAGCGTTTGCCCAGGAGGCTTCTGTTGATTTCCCCGGAGGCCCCACCCCCTCATTTTCACTCCTGTTCCAGACATCATTATTATTATTTCTGTCCTCCTGCGGCTGCACTGGCACCATAAAACCAGCCTCCGATTAATGAGTGTAACACTAAAGTCAAACTATTTGTACAAACTGCTTTCAGCTGAACTGTTCACACTGTACCCACTAATAACTTTAAAGGTGCCATGTCATGCTATTTTTCTCCATTTGTTCTAAGAACGCCACAAACATAGTATTCAAGGTTTATTTTCCCAAACTCGCCTGTTTCCAAAGTTTTAGCCTCTGAAAAGTCACTTTCTGAGCAACTCTACACAAACAGGCTGATTTGCAGCCTACTTATACATATTCATAAGTGGGCGTGTCTGTAGACGGGACACTGACTTCCTCCTCCCCACACCGTGACCTAGGGCCAGAGGACGGCCCGCCCTCCTCCCACCCACTCCGTAGCTGAGCTCATGCTACTTTATAAACACGAGACAGAGCGTGGGGGCGGGGCGTTCACCTGTACATACATAGACTGTAGAAAATACATACATAGCACTGTACGCTGAAATGCGCACCTTCGTGGGTGTGTCTGTTTACATGTCAATCACGGCATAGAGCTTCCTGGAGGGGCTCGCCCTGCAGTAAGAAAGGAGCAAATCACCCTCTACCTAACGATTGAGGGAATCAATGAAAAAAACACTTTGGACATGTGTATGAAACCCTAATAGAACTTTATCATGTTTAAAGCGCAGAAAAGTTGGTTTAGCTTAACATGGGCCCTTTAAAGCTGCTGGAGACAGTCATTATTTATCAGATGAAGATATATTTGCTCAAATACAAAAGGTGGAAAAGTTTGTTCTGCTCACCACTTTAAACTCTCTTATGGACATTGTAGGAAAAGTTTTTACATTGCATTGTGGGATGTGGAGTCCTGTAGACCATGGATTCTAAACCTTGGGGTTGGGAGACACTAGGACTGGGTCGCCAGATGCCTTTAAGAAACTAAGAATATTTTTTATTAACTATTTGAGCCAATTTTTGCTTATTTTTACCCTTTTTCTGCAACTACACCAAACTTGTCATATTCTAACTTATTTTCACCATGTTTTCTTGCCATATATTTGCTCCTTTTAATGCATTTTTGCTACATTACTCCCATTTCTGACACTTCTCCATCCATCAAATTTCATTGCTTCTTTTTACAAATTTTCGGCACTTATAAACTATTTCCACCACTTTTTCCACCTAATGTCACACATTATTGTCACTTTTAACCTCTTTTCACCATATTTCATGCTTATTTTTGCCAA
This sequence comes from Gouania willdenowi, assembly GCF_900634775.1. Lineage (NCBI taxonomy): Eukaryota > Metazoa > Chordata > Actinopteri > Blenniiformes > Gobiesocidae > Gouania > Gouania willdenowi. The sequence goes on from NC_041048.1 coordinate 38,991,882, forward strand.
TTTAACCACATTTACAATTTTTTATGCCCATTATTTGCCAGTTTGAACTAATTGTTCTGACTAATTGTAATGGGTTATATTGTTATATTACTATATTGACACTTGAACCATTTTTACCACTTTTTCTGTCTATTTTTGGCCCCTCTAATTTGCAATTTTTAACCAATTTCTGTGGTTTTTAAAATCCCATTTGACCACCTTTTCTACCATTTTTGGTCACTTTTAACCCATTTTATTTTTGATTAAAACAATGATTTACATCTTTTAAGATGACTATGTACTAATGTGGTTATCGTAACCCCCAAAATAAACATCCTCCATTGTTTTGCCACAACTTTCAGTGAAAACACCAAAAATGTGTTGAGTTTTTGGGGAACAAACACAGGAAATCACAGCTAGAATGAAGTAAAAACACAAAACACTTCTATGCATCCGTCTATGCTGGGTCTCCACATCCCACAATGCAATGTGCCAAACTTTTCCCACAATGTCAATAAACCAAGTGTTTATAAAATGATCGTCTCATCTGTGTTCAACTTTTCATGCATCATGTTTATTCTGTTCTCCAGGATGAACTGACAGAAAACCAGGAGCTGATCCAGACTTACCGTCTGCACATCACACACGACATCAACCAGGACAACCTGGCCCTCTTCTGTGGCTCCTACCAATAGTACGACGTCGCTTTCAAACAACTCATATGTTCCCAGATCACATTTCTTTAGATCTCGCAAAATAAGAGCTCATGGCATCAACTAGTCTAAAGAAAACTAAATAACAACAACAAACCAACTAAACCAGACACGGACAACTGGTGGCCCGGGGGCCACATGCGGTCCATGCACGGCTCCCATAGTAAACACACAAAATTAATCCAAAACCACAATAAAAGCATACAAAATGAGATAAAGGTATACAATCTCCCATATTGCATTGGCACCTAAATGTTAGATTCATGATATTGATCTGGATCATCCCCAAAATCGAATCACTTGTTCCGTTTCCCATTTTAGCTATTACCTGAAAATATCTTCAAAATTAATGCATTAGCTTTTAAGTTAGACTTTTCACAGATAAATAAATTAAAGCCAGTAAAAACATAACGTCCTTGGTTGAGATAATGACAAGGAGAACATGCAAAATGACGCTAAAACCACAAAATGACAACAGAAAATACACAAAGTGACTCCAAAACACACACAAAATGACCAAAAAAATGACATAAGAACCACACAAAATGATAACAAAAACACTTAAAACGACATAAAAAACACAAAATGATTTAAAAAACACACAGAAAATTACAACCAAAACACAAAATGACAAACACACAATGGGACATAAAAACACACACTAAATGACAACAAAAACTAAAATGACAAAAAAAAAACACAGAGTTACACTGAAAACACACAATTTGACTCTAAAAACACTAAATGACTTACAGCTGTGATAGAAGATGGAATAAATGAAAAAGTTCTAATACATGTCCTTGAGGGATTTTTCTGTGATCACTGATTGAATTTGTCTCTCTGCTTTAGCCGCAAAGACCTTGACATTGAGAGACCGATTGTGGGTCTGAATGAAGACACAGTCAAAACACTAACGTGAGTCCAAAACAGTGATTTTACACACGTTGTTTTTCCTGCTGAGTGCTCAGTGTAACACCTCCTTACCTGCTGCAGGTGCCCCGCTCTGCTGGTGGTTGGCGACACATCACCTGCTGTGGAGGCTGTGGTGAGTGTGATTAAAATAGGAGAAGAATGAGGAGTTCATTTATTTATTAGGAGGTATTTAGTGTTAATCCTTTTGTGTTTCTTATAGGTGGAGTGTAATTCCAGGTTAAACCCAACCAAGACTACTTTGCTAAAGGTGAGAACACCAAATGTCTTCAAGCTTTCCTGATGTAGCTGTAGATGAAAATGTTTCGTTATTGATGAATAATGATTTCCTCTCAGATGGCTGATTGTGGAGGCTTACCTCAGGTGGTCCAGGTGAGTTTGATCTTTTTAAAACACAACAAATGGGAATTTTGTGTTTAATTCTATTCTAACCTTGAATGGTTTTCCTCCCGACAGCCAGGGAAGCTCACTGAAGCCTTCAAGTACTTTGTCCAGGGCATGGGCTACAGTAAGTAAACACAGTTTCTCTTTTTACATGGCTCAAGAAGTGGTTCTCAAACTGTGGTACCACAGGGAAGAGGGCAGGAACTTATCGTTATGAAGCATAGAAACAAACTGCACCACAATGATGATGTGAAATATGCCAGAGCAGACATGGCAACATCTGGCCCTCGAGTTAATTTTGTGCTGCACCCAAAGTAAATACACAAAAAGACTCCAAAAACACACAAGACCACTATGGAATACACAAGAATAACTGAAAAAAATATTCAAAATGATTACAAAATCACACAAAATAAGAGAATAATATAAAAAAAAACCACAAAATTAAAGGATAACATCCAGAAATGCACAAAATGATGACAAAAATACACAAAGGACAACAAAAATACACAAAATTTTTCTGTGATGGAGAATACACAAAAACAAAATCATAATACACAAAATGATAACAAAAATATACAAAACTACCACAAACATACTCAAAATGAGAAAATATCATACAAAATGACAAGAAAAACACACAAAATAAGAGAATAAAATACAAAATGACAACAAATTAACCAAAATTATTCCAAAATACACAATACGACAAAATACACAAATGAGAAAATAATATACAAAATGACAGCAAATTACACAAAATTACTCCAAAAATACAGAAATTGACAAGAACCAAAATGAGAGAATAGCATATAAAATGAACACAACAATACACAAAACGACTATAAAATAATATATAAAATTACACCAAATTACACAAAATGATTCCAAAAATACATAAAACAACAATAAAAAGACATATTATGTGAGCAAAAAATACAAAATGACAACAAAAAACCTCTTGTTTCCTGTATCAATGGTCAGATTAAACTTTATTCTAATTCTTGATTTTAATATTGATTATGTGACCCAGGATCAGATAATCACATTAGTTGATGTTTGTTGTTCTTTCTCTGATGGTTAAATGTGTTTGAGAACCATTTTAACGTATGAAACAAACAGAAATATTCATGTATATGATACACGCTAATATAACAGTGCTCACTGTGCTAGGATCGTTTACACACTAATCCCTCTGTGGGCTGACAGCTCTGTGTTTGTGATCCAGGTTCGTCTGTTTGTGCGTTTTGCTGAGGTTCCTGTTGACGTGCTTGAAATAACAAACGTTTTCTAGATGACGACCTTTTTTTTGTTTTTTTTTCTTCTTCCTCCCACTGCAGTCTTTCATTGGCTGCTGTTAAATGCAGCTCCATGCTGAAGGCCTTTGGACTGCAGCCAGCAGAGGCAGCCTGTGTGCCGCTAATTATGCTAACGATGCTAACAATAACACATCTCTCTGCTCATTTCAGTGTGTGGCACTCACAACCCTCAGTAGGTGAGGAGGAACACGTGTGTGTGTGTAGCATGAGTGAAACAAACACACAATGACCTGCTTCCTGTTTAGGGAGTGAGTTATTGAAATATTCTCTTTTTTTTTGTTGTGAGGTGTGCTTTTCTTTAGCAGCCAAAAATGTCGAATGATGTGAAAAGTCCTTCAGGTTTGTGCCATCATTCGTTTTGAAAGAAAACACATTTTTGTGTGACTGCATCGACCCTGGACTGATGGATGGATGCAGCACTTAGTGTTTCTGTTTTGCTGCTCAACTTTCTTTTACTCTCTGCCATTCCTAAAGCCTTCACTGTGGGAGGGGCCCCTGGGGGCTGTCAGGGTGTCAGAGCCCCCCCATCGAGTAAATGCCACCACAGGATTAGAGCAGATTAAAGGAAATGGTTTCATGCAGAGAAAAGAGTGGAAAGGAAAACTCAGCATCTCAGCGTGCTTCCACAAGCTGCTTTGCTCTCATTAAACGGATCCTCCATTGATTTTCACGTTTGGCCTAAAATTTATTTCATTGAATTTACTCATTAGAAGATCAATTTATGCCTACTGAAACACACATGGCCCCACTACCTGTAAACATCCCATTGTTTTCTATTGGAGTGAAGCATTTAGCAGCTTTTTAGATCATTTAGCAGATTTTTCAGTCAAAAATAACAACTTGTGCTACTTTTGGTTGCACTAAATAATCAGGAAAATGTAATGATGTCGATGTAAACCTCTTTTGTTTACTTAAAGAGAAAAAATAAATAAATCTGTGACCACTGGGGGCGATAGTTCCAACTCTGCTATTTCTTAGTAGACAGTGAAGCAGAGAAGAAGAGCTCTCCTAAGACAGTGTTTTTCAACCTTTTTTTTTTAGCCTAGGTAGCTTTAATTCTTCTTTAAAGCAGAATAAAAGTAAATTCCTCTTTAAACTGACCTTGTAAATGCTCATTTAATTCCGAATTAAAGTGAGTGGCTGGTTTATTTCGATTTTTTAATACCGAATTAAATAATTCCTCTATCTTGTAAACACTTCATTCCTCTTTAGGCTAATTATGGTCGTTCTGCGCATGTGACTTGCCGCGATGACGCGCTGGTGACGACGTAATACAAGATGGTGGCCCGGACTGGAGCTGAGACTGTTTATTAATAAGAGCTTTAAAAGACATGGATATAATTAGAAGAGTGGATGGACGGAGGCATAAACATGCGGACATACACACGGACTTATTACGCACACGGAGATCAGCAAACAGATCAGGCTGATACTAAGTGATACTAAGACCCGGAGACGGAGTAAATGTAGCCCCATACTGCATTCACAGACTGTAATATCACCAAGTTTATCATTGTACCGGTTGTTAGAGCTACTATCTTTACCAGGGAGCAAATATTTATTCCTGGTTATTGGTTTCCAGAGTTTTACTGGGCTTTATTTACCCGTAATTAGTTCCTATCTCTTCCACTCCGTGGACCAAAGTGTGTTATTGTTGAGCTACTGCTTAAAAACTACAATAAAAACAAAGGTGAAAACAGTTCTCATGTGGTCTTCTGTGTTACAGCCGACAATAAAATGTATGTTGTGTTTTTTCCTGATAGACGTGAATACGTCACGTTCTCCCCCTGTCCAATCAGAGCCTTCCAAACCCCCAGATCTAAAGCGTAATTAAATAAAGCAGAATAAACCGGTTTTCCATGTAAACCACAATTTCGGGAATTACTATTTTCATGTAAACATGAAGCAGAACACTTGAATTCCAAATGGTTTAATTTGGAAAAGCTAATTCTGAATTAAAAAAACATCATGTAACAATGGCCAGTGAAGCAGAGAAGAAGAGCTTTCCTTAGGCAGTATTTTTCAACCTTTTTTGAGCCAAGGTACATCTTTTTATTTAAAAAAAAAAACAACTGAAAATGTTCCAAAAAAAATTAACTTTTTAGCCCATATTAACAATATACTGTCATTATTATCAAAGTGTCTTGAAAAAGAATCAAATAAACACAACAGTTTTTATGATATTTCATATTTCAGTACTAAGCGCAGCAAAATACACTTCTTTAGGTTTACTTTTTTATTTTCTATTGCAAACAAAATATACAAACCAATCAGGCAAATAATACACATTGTGACGTTTAGCATGAACAGACTTCTTCAAGGATACAGACATATTATGCAACATCAAAAATATGGAAATGAAAATAAAACACATCTCAATAACGTTAAGGAAAATACACACACACATGAAAAAAAACAATAGACACATTTAGGCAGTTGACTTAATAGCTGTTAAGTATCATTCATTTTATCATTTTCAATAAGTAATAGATGTCTTTGGCAAGTTTGGATTCCATAAATTTTAGATATTTAAAAGCAGCAAAGAACACATGTGGAGCTTATAGCGAGCAAATATCACATGGTGTTAGGTGAAATTTAATCATTTTTCACAGGACGGTGATTTACTCACTAACTTCAGCCATCAGAGCGTCTGCTGCTCACTGTTTAAGGGAGAGTAAAGGTCCTTTAGGAGAGCTACAGAACTACATAACCGCAGAGTTGGAACTGTCGCCCCCTTCGATAACAGATTTTTTCAGGTCACAACTGTTTTTATTCTTTCGGTAAACAAAAGAGGTTCACATCGACATTTTTAACTTTTTCTGATTATTTAGAGCAACCGAAAGCAGCACACATTTTTATTTTGACTGAAAAAGCTGCTAAATGATCTAAAAATCAGGCCTAAAGCTTCACTCTAATAGGAAACAATGGGATGTTTACAGGCAGTGGGGCCGTGTGACATCATCAGTCATGTGATTTCAAGATGGAGGAACACAGGCTGTAAAACTGAAGTAGTCCCATTTTTTAAAGGTATTTTACGTGAATATGGTGCAAAATAATGTGTTTTATTAGGCATAGATTTACTAATAAGTACATTCAAAGGTTTTAGACCAAACTTTTAAAGACAGTGGAGGATCTCTTCAACACGTTGCCACAGCGTGAACTCTGGACTAAAATGAGCGTCTGTGGAATAAAGCAAAGCTAACGTGTGAACTCTACTCTTTCAACCTGTTCTCCTTTCTTTCCTTCTGAAACCATCGTCTACAGTTCCCTACGTTCTCCTCAGTCACCTGAGCAACGAATCAGGTACCAGACGAGGAGGCTTTGAACGCTGGATTCCTGTTCATGTATGCAGAGATCTCTCCCTCAGTGGATCCTTCTCTGCATACATCACCACATTTAGCCTCGCTGGAATCCACTGTTAGCATGGAGTTTTTTGCTGCATGTTTGCTTCTTTTTATCGGTTCAGTTGCTGTCGTGTTTCACGCTAAATATTTTGTTTCTTTCTTTCTCTTGGTTTTATGATTTCACGAGTGTCCATTTTTGACAATTGTCTGCATGGTGAGCACTTTTCTGTTTGTTCTGCCTGACTCAGCGTTCCCACGCTGCTGTACGGTGGACATTTGTGACATGTGTCAGGTATCAGGAAAACTTCTGTCATTATCAGACCAAACATCGTCAAATGACATGGCTTCAGACTTCAAAATAAAAGTCCTCAGACTCGACACTACATGACCTAACACGACATGACGTTATATTTTGGAGAAACCGGAAATACACATGACGTCATCAATATGTGCTGCTTCAGATACAAGAGTAAAGTTAAAAGCAGTTATTTTCTATTTATTTTTAAAGGTTGAGATATATTGTTTCATTTAACTATTTATTTATTTATTAATCAAATGATACATCGATATATCTTAACGTTTAAAAGATAAAAACGAAAGAACTGCTTTTCAACTTATTTCGTCATGTGTACTTCCAGTTCCTTCAAAATAAAACACTATGTTGTGTTTTACGATCTGAGGCCGTTGAGTCTGACTTTTATTTTGAAGCTTGAAGTTGTGTTATTTGTTTGGTTTGCCAGGTGATGCTGGGGTTGGGGTCAATTACATTTTTCTGTTACAATTACGTTTTTAATTTTCCATGTTCAATTATGATTACAGTGACTGGCATTTTCCCCAATTTCAATTAAATTATGATAATTCATTGTGTACCCCTAGGGATGCACGTACCCCCATTTTAGAAACACTGATCTAATTTGTTCTTCATCCCAAGTTTAAATTCAATTAAATTAAATTATAATTGACACATTATATAGAATTTTCATGCCAATTACAAAGTGAGTTATCTAAACTCAATTACAATTCAGTTGTATTTACGTCAACATTTTTTTTAAATTACAGTTACAAGTACAGTATAACCACGCCATAATTGTAATTCATTTTAATGATTTACGTGATTATAATTATGATTGACTCTAACCCTGAGTGAAGCCGTTCCTTCTGACTTAGGTTTTGCTAAGTCATGAGTCAGTTTGGTCTGATGAAAGACAGGTGTTTCTGAGACCTGAGGATGTCCTAAAACGTAGACTATACTGCTGTGTTAGCTCGATGCTAACGTGTCTCTCCTCCTATTTAGTGCCGTCAGTGGGGATGACTCGTCTGGCTCGCTCTCGCACCGCCTCCTCCTCCTCCATCACATCCACGGATGGCAGCCGCAGCCGTAACAACCTCAACAGCTTGCTGGAGGGCAGCGGCAGTGGAGCCGGGCCTCAGACCATGGAGGTGTCCTGCTAAAGACCCCCCCCCCCGCCGCCCACATCCCCCTTAGTAACTTATGTACCCCCTCCCTCCCCCTCTGTCTGACTCCCACTCCTCTGCCCAGGGGACGTGATCTGTAATTAACTGTGATTAGCAGAAGGATTTAATGGATATATTAACAGATGCATATTACTTATTACTAAATATTCTATTGGAGACTCTGTTCCTTCCATAGCAGCATTCAGACGTGTTGTGTTCTCAGCTCTTATATTGTTCTTATATTGTGTTGCATGATTGACCCAATGCCCACTCTTCTATTTATTTTTACCTCGTTCTGTTTTTGTTTTGGATTGTCTTCACGTTAACACTTTTTAACATGTTGCTTCTTTAATTTTGAGCCACTGTAATTCTTGATCTGGTTTTTTTTTTTTGGACAGAACGCACAGTGAGCGCTGAAGGTACTGAGGAACAAAGACTGCAGCTCGTGTTTACTGCAGAGGTTTGAGACCAAATAGAGTTTAGAGAACACGTCTCGTTTCCACCATTATTTCTTCTTTTTAACTGAACTTATTTAATCTTTTGTTCTGCTTCGTGTTTGGTCGTGTTCAGTTGAGTAGTTAAAACATCCTTTCAAAAAAAAAAAAAAAAAAAAGCGTGATCTGATGTCAAAGGTTTTTTGTCACTTTGAAGAGCCCAGCAGGGTTCTCACTGTCTGCTGATTCAGCTTCTTTATATTACTACTGAATAAAGCTAGAACATAACGACACGTCTCGCTTTTATTTTGAAAAATGCATTTCCAACACAAGAACTCGGACTATGATCATTCACGTTTTAAAAGCTTAGAGCACGTGTTAAACTTAAGGCTCAGGGGCCAAATCCGGCCCTTCAGAGCATTTGTTTCAGCCCACAGGAGAAAGTGAAAATGAATTCATGTGTAAATTACCAAATAATTCAGTTGTAAATTGTGGTTGAAAGAACTCTACATTTTTCTCAAAATCCTGCAATTTTTCTCCAATTATTGCATGAAATCTACCAGAATTAAACTCAATTTAATCAACAAAAAAAATGCAGAAATGGGGGAAAAAAAAGGGGGGGTTTTGTCATTTTGTGTATTTTTCTTGTAATTTTGTACATTTCTTTTGTCCTTTTATGTGTTTTTGGAGACATTTGTGTGTATTTTTGCAGTCCTTTATTTTTGTGCCTTTTCTGTCATTGTCTTGCATGTTTTTAGACTATTTTAGTATATTTGTCTTGTCCTTTTGTGTGTCTTTGGTGTAATTCTTTTGCCATTTTGTGTGTTTTTGGAGTCATTTTGTGCGTTTACTTTAGGTGCCTGCTGTAGAAACTACAGTGTAAGAGTTGGGGTAAATACTGTAGATGACACTCTTAAGTATCTGTTATTTATTGTTCAGATATTGATGATACCTTCCATACTTTGTCTATTTTATAACTGGAAAAAAGTGCAAACGTGGGCACATTAATGTTGGAATTGTTTATTTTTCCTCCTAAAACCTGTGGCCCACTTGTGATCGAACTGTATTTAACCTTTGAACTAAAATGAGTTTGACGCCCCTGGTTTAGAGGAATTTTTGCGATTTGGATCAAACTCTGGTTTCTATTGAGGAACCAACCTGACATCACTGGGTTGAATGTCATAAATATTGGTCAATTCCAAACCGAGATAAGATTGTGAAATTTTCCAATGACAAGAGATGGAGATTTTTGGATTTTTGAATCCGATCCAGAATCATGAGGGTATATTGATCCAGATGCCCTCCAAAATGTATTGGAATCTTCCATGGGTAAGGTCTATCTTTAGTTACAATAAAATTCTCAAAATATGTTAAATGCTTTTGTCATAATCCTGCAAAGTAATAAATCTGGTGAAAATATGAGCTCCTTTGTCAAACATGTCTGGGTCAAGCTTTTAATGCTGCTGCTTCCAACAACCTGGTCCTGGACGTAACTCAATGTATTTCTATCATCACTTCAAACTGATGATTAGATTCATTAGCATATATGATCAATGACGCTGATACATGTAAAGTTACAAGCTCGATCAAGGTTCTCTGCTTCCTTTACGTCAAACCGCTCCAGATGCAGGTTGACCTCTGACGATCTGACTCCGTTGTTTTAGGGTTTTTACATCAACTGTTCAAGTGATTCAATAGTGGAGCAGATAACTGGAATTATCTTTCAAATAGCGATACAAGCAGCAAACCCCATAAAAAATACTCAGACATTACTCTTTTGAAAAAGTACGCGGGCCACTTGAAATTCAAGATGGCTTCCCTTTTTTCAAGATGGCCACCATGCGGACTTGTAAATGGGTTAATTCACTCGTAATCTTACCACTTTGATCAATTTGGTTAATCTTGGTGTTTAAAGTAGGTTTTTGTGTATGGGGAAAGCTAAAAATTCAACTCTTAACACTCTTCTTCTCAGCTTCTTTCTACCTTTTCACAGCTCCCAAGTTTCAGAAAATGACAAGAGTGAGACTTTAGTGATGATGCGTTCCGGCAAAAAGAAAGTGTCATTTTTTATCATGGCTTTGGCCTGTTTTAATCTTGATATCTACCTTAAGACTGATGTCCTCACCTCCATGCACTGTGGCCTCCTAATGCTAGTTTTAATCAACCAGAAATTAGAAATAAAAACTAACAAGAATTTTGACAAAATACATTTATTTGTCAATATTTCATTTCAACCAACTCTCCATCATTTATCTGAGGACATGTCTCATGTTGTGATTTCTAGCAAAAGAGGATGAAAACTTCAAGTATCTGCACCCAATTAACTTTTCGACATTTTACCACGCTATGAACCACAAACAAATATATTTCGTTGAAATTTTACGTGAAAGATTAAAAAACTTCCCGCGACCCTGGTAAACGGGAATAAGTGGGTATGACGATGGATGGATGGATAGATTAAAAAACTAAACTGAAGCTGTTCCGAACAATAAGATGACAGTTTTTGTGCAAATTTTGATTCAAACAAAAATAAAGTACAAGCAAAACTAAAATGCAACAATCTTTTCTCCCTCGTCTGTTTAAGTCAGGCATGTCACAGTGATTTAAAAGATCATTTTATTAGCTCGTGTCCATCTGTGCCGACAAGCTGTGGCTCAGATGATTCAGCACTTTGCTGACGTCTTTTACATCTAACACAGAAACTAAAACACAAGCATCATCTTCATTTAGGTCTCACTATTATACAGAGGAAGTCTCACATTATTAGTTATCCAATCAGCATTCAGAATTATGACCAAACTGGGCTTTAATGCAGAAATGGAAAAAAAGGGTTTTTGTCATTTTGTGTATTTTTCTTTTAATTTTGTACATTTCTTTTGTCATTTGTGTGTATTTTTGGAGTCGTTTATTTTTGTGCCTTTTCTGTCATTGTCTTGCATGATTTTAGACTAATCTAGTATATTTGTCTTGTCCTTTTGTGTATCTTTGCTGTTCTTTGGTGTAATTCTTTTGCCATTTCGTGTGTTTTTGGAGTCATTTTGTGCGTTTACTTTGGATGCCTAGAAACTACAGTGTAAGAGTTGGGGTAAAACAGTAAATACTGTAGATGACACATGTATTTAACCAAGTACAAAAAAGAAAAGAGACTAAGTGACAGGGAGTTAACTACATAAAGCGACACTGGTATCCTGAGTTAAATTACCATGCAGTATTTTTTTTTCTCACCATATCACAAAAAAAAATGTCTTTAATGTCACAATTCCCACTATACCAGCTGATAGAATAAAACAGTATGGTAATATTGCTTCTAAATTATTGTAGATTAAGGCGATAGTTTTAACGATGACATTTTTTTCTTTTTTTTTCGAGACTTGATTTATGTATTTTTCATTTTACAAGTTTAAACACACATACACCCACTATTCCCACCCTCTCACGTCAACAAAAACACAACAGCACAGAGAAGAAGACAGTGAATATACATTATGGACAACTCAAATCAAGAATAAAAATAAATGAAAACAAAACAAAAAGCAGATAGTTAATGAAAAATAAATAAATGTAAGTGATTGAATTGTGTAGACAATAACATTTAACAATGACAGTTATAACAGTTATTTCTCACTTTAGAATCCCACTGTTTGTTCTCATAATAACAGTTAATGAACATAAATCTGAGGCTCACATTCCTCTCGTTGCTTAGCAGGTTCAACATTATTAAGGTTTATATCAAGCTCTGCATTCAAAGCGTCCAACACTGAGCTCACGGCTTCATCTGAGGTTTAGACCAGGGGTTCTCAACCTTGGGGTCAGGACCATATTTGGGGTCTTGAAACAGTGGGAGGGGGTCGTCAGATAAATTCAAGAAACTGAGAAAAACATTTTTTTTTAACAATTTGAACCCATTTTTGATTTTTTTTTTTGACCTTTTTTTAACAACTACACCAAACTTGCCATATTCTAACCTATTTTCATCACATTTTCTTGCCATATTTCTGCTCCTTTTAATGTATTTTTACTACATTACTCCCATTTCTGACACTTCATCACATTTTAATGCCTTTTCTTCACATTTTCTCCACTTTCAAGACATTTTCAGCACTTATAAACCCTTTGCACCACATTTCCACCTAATGTCACATATGTTAACCCATTATTGTCACTTTTAACTTCTTCTCACCATATTTCATACTTATGTTTTCCAATTGAACCACATTCACCATTTGTCATGCTCATTATTTGCCAGTTTAAACTAATTGTTCCTACTTTTTAAATGACCCTAATCCTTCATCCACCCATTTTTGCCACTTTCAGTTTAAACTAATTTCCACCATTTTTGGTCATTTTTAACCATCTTTAAGATGACTATATACCATGGTACAAATAATACTAAAGTTCCTGGATAACAGTGGATATTATTCAGATCAATAAATAAATGTGGTTATCACAGATTCATCATTTTGCTGACTTTATCATTCATTTGTGTGTTTTTTTTTTAACTACAAAACATATTAAAATAACAACTTTACATCTACGGTTAGATCTGAAGTTAATGACAAGATCTGAAGTGTTTAAAGTAAAACAAACATATATTACTTATTTTAACACTTATATGAAGGGGACCATTTGGGGTCTGAGTGTGAGTTTTTTTAAGAGACCAACTGTGAGCCGGAGGGACATCAGCAGGTGCAGCAGCTTCTCTGTCACTCCAATAAAGGCAGATGGTATGGATTATTGTGGGATGTTTATGGGACACCCTGTCCAACGTGTGTAACGTGCACAACTAACAAAACCAAAGAGTGTTTCCTGTGAGCAGGACAGACATGTGTCACCCTGCAGGTTTTTAGTTTTTAAAAAAAATATTTTTAACTCATCAAAAAAGTGAAAATCATAGCTTCGTTTTTAATGATCTACTTTTATTAATGAAAATAGTTGCCAAAATTAAAATTGAATCATACAAAAACACTTAACTTATCATTAAGCTAAACCAAACTTAATCTGACCAAATACAAGAGATGAAAAAATGAAATTTTGCCCAGAAATCCAATCTTGTAAGTAAATGTGTTTAAAATTGTATCTATTCTATTATTCTATGATTTTTCATTATTTAAATCAAAGAAAACAATTCACATAAACAATATCATATGACCTTATTAATTAAAATTGACAGTTTTTAAAAATTTGAATTAGCATCGTGTTAATTCAGACAAAAAAAATCAATAAAACTAATGCAAAAGTATTTTTTGAATTTGTTTTTACACTTTGCTACATTTATTTAAATTTATTTTTTATTATTTATTCCAGTTTAAATCAGCACGTCACATTGTGTACTATTTATTTATTTATTTATTTATGTCGTCACTTTGGTGGGTGCAGTATGCTGTGCCACCAGCAGGAGTCGCTAAATCCCGTCGCTCCGTCTATAGAGTCTTTCACTTCCTGCCCTGCGCTTCAGGTCAGGAAGAAGAAATAATGGCGACGTTTTTGGGGTCCGAGTCCCCTTCTACTGAGGAAAAAAGGAGAAACGGCACCACCAACATCGTCACAAAGTTCACTTCCAGTAGGATTACTGGACATGGTTTCAGTAAAGGAACACAGGTGAGTCACAAACGGCCTCGCTCTGTTGTATTAGCGGTCCCGGAGCAGCGCTGAGGCAGGGGGCTCGAGTTGGGAGTGTAGCCCGAGGAGAGGACGTTGTCTCGGAGACGAGGCTCAGACTGGAGTCGCTCCCGTTCGCTTGTGTTTACCAGGCAACTGAAATATCCAGAAACGCTTTCGTAGAGGCCTGGCAGCTGATATGATTAGAAGAAGATTGGAATTTAAACCTTAGCATAGCAGCAGCTAACGAGACAGCAGGGCTTCGCTTCTTTTGTTGATTGCTACATGTTAGCATAGCATTGAAAACCACCTCTATCGCCCACTGTGTTTTATTAAACGTCTGTTGAATTCAAGTTGTTTCGCTCCGACACTCACTTGTCACAATGAGAATACGGGTTTTGTCCGTGTTGTGTGGGAGTTCACTGCCACTGACGACACTAACAAACACTGCAGGGTATGCTAACGTTAGTAGGCTAGGCTAGCAGCTAAACTAAGCCAGCTGAATGGCTCAGACTATTACGTAACAACACAGTAACTATGGTTTCCATTACTCAAGGGTGTCAAACTCATTTTATTTTAGGGGCCAAATACGGAGCAGTTTGACCTTAAGCGGGCCGCCGTTTCTGTGGGAAAAGGGGCAAATTCAACATTAATGTGTACTGGTTTGCATTTCTACGTATACGTGAACTATAAATGAAGTATGTCAGCATATCAGTCCCTGCAGGATCTTCACTGAAATTTCCCAGTTTTGGCGAATTTGGGGAAATTTAGTAAATTAATATCAGTAAAATTTGACAGATTTAAAAAAAATAAATAAAATGAAAATTATTTTTAATTTAAACAATTTTAGATTAAAAATGACTGACATCATGTGATACAAGAACTGGTAAACTGAGCTCTGTAAATATTGTGGATTTAACTGTATTTTTTATTTTTATTTGGAGGAGCTGAAGTTTCTGCCATCAGGGCTTTAAATTAATTTTTTAAATCACCAGCTAGCATGGCTAGTAGATTCTTAAAATTACCAGCCAACCAGATTTTCCACCAGCCAAATTTTATTCCAGTGGAAAAAAACTACATTATGAGCCACAGAATAGGGTTAAGCATTTATGTTTCTTTAAATAGTTTTTATTTTAGTTGATTGCAGAAATACATTAAAATGGTAGGCATATTAACATTTAATTTAAAAACAATGTTGTTACAATGTCTAAAAAGTGCAATATGGAACTTTGGATGTGTCGGAGAAGTAAACTTTTTATAAAGAATATTCTCATAACTTAATAAACAAACTTAACTCGGATGAAAATTGGATTTCTGGAACATTGTTTGAAGTTAGAAAGAATAGAAGTAATCAGTACTAAATAAGAATCACATGTACTGTAGAAATTTTTTTTTACTAACATGCATGCTCTTCAAATGTAAACAAACTGTGTAGTGCACATTTTAAAGGTGAACAAATAATGAATACCAGCCACTCACGACCCAACATCCATTTAGTAATAAAACTCCTCAATTTCTTCTTCTTTTCAGATCCTGTATCATCTTCATTTTCCCCTGTGTCAGCCGCAGCCTTCCTTTTTTAACAGTTCAGGTTTTTCAACACCTGATAAATATTTCCACACGTTTGATTTTTCCTAATTAATTAATAACTTAATTTCATCTCCTGTTTGTTTTGCGCTGTTCCTTTTGTCTTCTCTGAATCATAACAATCACGCTAATGTAAGCACGTAGCTAATTGTTTTATAACACATCACGATATGCTGTCCATGGGAAATATAGGATCAGTACAACCAGCAGTGTTGCCAGATACAGATTCCATTTTAAAATCTAAACGCACGCAAAACAGCCCAATCTGGCAACAACAACTTGTCGCATCATTTCTGCAGTCTGCTGATTCAAACAGACAGTGGTATTTGATTCTCAATTTGATTCTCTAAAGGCCTTGAGTTTGACACGTGGCATAAATGGAGAAACACACAGCTGTCCATGCAGGTACACATTAAGTTGCTTTGTTTTATTAGTCCACTATCACCTGAAGCTGATAAATTAGAAAACCAAACAAAAGGAATAGGCTAAGTCTAGTGATAGACTGATATGTTGTTTTTCAGGGCAGATACCAATTATTAGTAGTCAGAGATAACTATGACTTTTCTTTTAGACACACACAGTGTATTATTCTGGTCAGTATGTCTTCTTACTTTGCTTGCTTTCATACTAATACACCATGTCTGTCTAAAAGAAAACTTTTAAATCATTGTTATAAAACCCACATGTGTCAAACTCATGGCCTGGGGGAGATGGAGTGTCCAAATCGGCCTGCGGGAAAATGTAACATTTACAGAGAAAACATCAATCATTGTATAAAAGAAAGTCAGCACTCCTGGTGCTTATATTGCAAGATTGCAGTCGTTTTTAATGTAATGCTGTTGAAAGAAACTCAAAATTCATACAAAATCCTTCAATTTTCCCTACCATCGCATTTCCCTTAATTGAACAAAAATTTGTCACAAAATCTAGGAATTTTAAAGTGAAAACCCTGTCACTTATTGCTTGGATATTGTCAGTTTCTTAAATATTTAGTGTTTTATCTATACGTAGAAGTGTATACTAGGGTACAATAATGTTGAAATTACTCCTTGAGATCAAGCTGCTCCGTATTTGGCCCCTGAACTGAAACGAGTTTATATATAACTTTATTTCAGACACAGGATTGGTCCATAGATAAAAATAAAAAAGTATGAAAGAAGTACAATACATTAAATAACATAGCTTACAATAAACTTCATGTAAGACTAAAATGCCAGTTTTTCCAGAGGCCAGACATATATTTTTAACAGCTTCTCTTAGGACTGGTTAAAGCCAGTATTATCCCATTTTGAGATTTGTCCAAACGAGACATGAATTTAAACAAATTGTCTTAACAAGGTTCCACAGGTGGGAACACCAGAGATCACAACAAGCTGACTGGCACTGTGCCATCTTGGGACACATAGGAGGAGCCTCATGGCATCATTGTAGGCTCCACAGGCCACTGTTCTTATGCCACCACAGATGTGCTGTGTACATCTGTGATATTTTATTTCTTTCCAAGTCTTTAGAGGCTTGTCACTCGAGTGGAAATCAGGAAAGGTTAGTCTCCTGTCCTCGATTCTGACAATCATGATGTTGTTCTTGCTGGAATTGTACCTGATGTCAAAGTCTTTTCCATGCTTTGAGCACACCTTTAGTCACTGCGGCAACCCAGCACTGCACGGGCTTAGCACTACCAGGTCATCAGCGTATGATTAGGTGGTTGACGACAGAGTTTCCCATAAGACAGCCTGTCTCACAAATATTCATCAATTTAGACAAATCATCCATATAGATATTAAAAAGATAGAGCCATAATTCCGCCCTGTCGCACTCCATTTTGGACATTAAAAGGGGTTGATAAGACATTGCCCCATTTCACTTGCATTGTTTGATTTGCATACCAGAAAATTAATATACGAATAATGTGTTTAGGAACACCTCTACAGAGCAATTTCATAATTCGTTTTTCGTGATTAATTCTATTAAATGCTTTGGATGCATCAGTAAAGCAAAGAAATACAGAGGAATTCCTGCTCACATAATTTGCAATAATTTCTTTCAATGCATAAATACACATATCTGTGGCATGGTCTCTGTTAAAGCCAAATTGATTATCGGTCGTTGTTACGAATACTTCCAACCTGTTAAAAAATACCCTCTCAAATACTTTAGAGAGAATGCTTGCAAGATCAGTCTGTTGATGGTTATCCTTGCTGTTCAACTTAGCAGCCTTGTCCTTTATTACTGGTACTAATATAACATGTTAGAGAGTCAGATATAACACCATGCAAAAGAAAACCAGTTAGAAACATAGACAGCAGCACATATAATCTACTACTGGCATATTTAAGATGCTCAGCAGAGATATTATCTACTCCATAAG
Source organism: Gouania willdenowi (assembly GCF_900634775.1). Classification (NCBI taxonomy): domain Eukaryota; kingdom Metazoa; phylum Chordata; class Actinopteri; order Blenniiformes; family Gobiesocidae; genus Gouania; species Gouania willdenowi. The sequence goes on from NC_041048.1 coordinate 39,009,993, forward strand.
CCTTGTTACTAAACAGTTTTGCGATGGCCTTGCATATTTCATTTGCACTTTTTAGTGAAATTACAGTTGGTTCAATAAGACCTATATTAAATCTATCACTCTTGACACAGTTGAATAAATTAAAATAATGCTCACGCCACAACTCAGCTTTTTTGTCTAGACCACATACACCGCTATGTTGGATGATAGAGGAAATGTGGAGTTTGACTCTCCTGTTATAAAAGAAGACATGACGAACACATTCGATTTATTATGAGGCCGATAACAGATATTTGGAGCTGATATTAATTTGCAGTAAAAGTAGAAATATTGGCATAAAACATTAAGTATAATAAAAAACTTGTGTGACACGTTTTTTCTGGTTAGCAACATGTTAAACGTGACACTAGTTTCTGCAGCTTCTCATGTGACAGAAACGCACAGACTATTTTCTAGTCTTCACCTCAGCATGCTTCACTGCAATAAAACTAACTGAATTACACACGCGCATGCGTGCACGCACTCATTATTATCACTGACTATTTCCCTATGAATATTATCAGCAACCTTGTTTCCAGTTATAAAAGCAAAGCAGACCAGACCAGATTTAAAAATAGGATTTATTGGTCCCGGATCAAGTGCGGAGCAATCCTCGTCGCATCAAAAAAATCTTATCCTGTATGTTTGCAGAAAAAGGGAGCGTTATCGTAAAACTATCTGTAGAAATCACGGGGAATATTTATTCTTTTTTCTTTTTTTAAACTTCATGACAGAAGCCACATCAAAACATTGAATACATACAGGGCATACGGAAAGTATTCACAGCGCTTCGCTTTTCCCACATTTCATCATGTTCCAGGGGAACATGATGAAGGGATTCAATTAATTTTTTTCCTCAGAATTCTACACACAATACCCCATAATGACAACATGAAAAACGTTTTTTTTTTTTTTTTTTTTTTTTTAAATGTTTGCAAACTTATTAGAAATAAAGAATGAAAATATAACATGTACATAAGTATTCACAGCCTTTGCTCAGAACTTTGTTGTGGCACCTTTGGCAGCAATTACGGCCTCAAGTCTTTTGGAATATGAAGCCACAAGCTTGGCACATCTATCTGTGGCCACTTTAGTCCATTCCTCTTTACAGAACCTCTCGAGCGCCATCAGGTTGAATGGGGAGCGTAGGTGCGCAGCCATTTTCAGATCTCTCCAGAGATGTTCAATGAGATTCAAGTGTGGACTCTGGCTGGGCCACTCTAGGACATTCACAGAGTTGTCCTGAAGCCACTCCTTCGATATCTTGGCTGTGTGCTTAGGGTCGTTGTCCTATTGAAAGATAAACCGTCGACCCAGTCTGAGGTCAAGAGCGCTCTGGACCAGGTTTTTTCCTAGGATGTTTCTATACATTACTGCATTCATTTTTCTCTCAATCTTGACTAGTCTACTGGTTCCTGCTGCTGAAAAACATCCCCACAGCATGATGCTGCCACCACCATGCTTCACTGTAGGGATGGTATTGGCCAGGTGATGAGCGGTGACTGGTGTCCTCCAAACATAACACTTGGCATTCACACCAAAGAGTTCAATCTCTGTCTCATCAGACCAGAGAATTTTGTTTCTCATGGTCTGAGAGTCTTTCAGGTGCGTTTTGGCAAACTCCAGGCAGGCTGCCATTTGCCTTTTACTAAGGAGTGGCTTCCGTCTGGCCACTCTACCATACAGGCCTGATTGGTGCAGTGCTGCAGTGATGGTCGTCCTGCTGGAAGGTTCTCCTCTCTCCACAGAGGAACCCTGGAGCTCTATCAGAGTGACCATCGTTGGAGGTGACGATTGTTAGTTACCTCCCTCACTAAAGCCCTTCTTCCCCGATCACTCGGTTTAGAGGGACGGCCAGCTCTAGGAATAGTCCGGGTGGTTCCAAACTTCTTCTATTTACGGATGATGGAGTCCACTGTGCTCATTGGGACCTTTAAAGCAGCAGAATTTTTTCTGTACCCTTCCTCAGACCTGTGCCTTGAGACAATCCTGTCTCGGAGGTCTACAGACAATTCCTTGGACTTCATGCTTGTTTTGTGGTCTGACATACACTGTTAACTGTGGGACCTTATATAGACAGGTGTGCCTTTCCAAATCATGTCCAATCAACTGAATTTATCACAGGTGGACTCCAACTATGCTGTAGAAACATCTCAAGGATGATCAGTGGAAACAGAATGCACCTCAGCTCAATTTTGAGCTTGATCTCAAAGGCTGTGAATACTTATGTACAAGTGATTTCTTCATTTTTTATTTTTAATAAATTTGCCAAAAATCTCAAACAAACATTTTTCATGTTCTTATGGGGTATTATGTGTAGAATTTTGAGGAAAAAAGTGAATTCAATCCTTTTTGGAATAAGGCTGTAACATGATGAAATGTGGGAAAAGCAAAGCACTATGAATACTTTCCATATGCACTGTATGTTGTAATCAATATACAGAAAAAAACAACCAAGAAATATTTTTAACACAAATTGTACATTTGTACAGTATATTATATTTTTCATTTTGAGAAGGAGCTGGATGAAGAAAAAGCTCATCTGGTCCTGACCTCCTTACTATCAGTGACCAATTTTCAACGTAAGGTGGTCAACTGTTCTTCATTCCAGCAAAATACAATCTAACGTATACATTGAACAATATTGTAAGCAGCTGAAGTAAATCCTAAACAGTCTTTTGTAGATTGAAAGCAGGCACTTCCCAGGACCTTTTGGTCCCACAGAATCAGCTTTGCATGGTTTAACAGGAAAGGAATCCAAAGGCAGCTCTCCATTTTATTATTATTTATTATTGTATTGTTAGAACAGTGGGAGGTAAGATTGACAAAGAAGGATGAAGTCATTTAATATTAGAAACAGAATAAAGAATTGATTTTATCAGTATACAAACAAATCACTGCATGAAAGGTCATTTTGTCGTTTTTTTCAGAGCATTTAGCTTCAAAATTATTCAAGAACATTGTGTTTGGATTATAAAATTAACCTTTGGACAAAAATTTAAAAAATAAAATGCTTTGCTGTAAATTGTAATTTTGATGGAAATTTTTTTGATCTTTCAAGACTACTCAGAGTTATTTATAAAGCGTTTTATAACATGAGGGGAGATTATTGTGGTCGACAAGTCTTCTGAGAACAGGACTTGACTTCACAAACCTTTTCAGGGTTCTCACCAGGAATTTTTCACAGCATATGTTGGGATCATGTGATGCGCATGCGAGTGCTGCATGTGCGGAAAATCTTCAAATTTCTAACTATTTGAGGGCCAAATTTAGTGAAGTAAAGCTAAAGTTGTTTTTTATATATATATATATATATATATATGTGTGTGTGTAACGATTCACTCAACTCCCGATACGATTCGATTCACGATACTGGGTTCACGATACGATTCTCTCACGATTTTTTTCATTTACAAAATGGGACTGTAGACAATTTTTTTTTTTTTGGGAAAAAAACAAGAAAATACTGTATTATTTTCCTTTTATTTTTCATTGTCAAAAGAATTCCTTGATAAACTATTCAAAACAATGCAATTTAACTAAAAATAAATCTTGAATTAAATAAATAGAGGAATAATACAAATGTAAATGAAGCCTATAAATTTAAATTCTGGTTCTATAATAAACAATGCAAAACTGCATAATAGTTTTTTCTTTTAAAAGTGCAACTGAAAATGTATTTTGTGCCTTAACAATTGGACTTTAAAAAAAAAAAAAAATCGTCATTGCACTGATTTACATCATATTTGTTTAGACCAGCAGAGGGCGCTGGTAACCCAGTGGTCGTTTGGCATGCAGATATTTTGCAGTGAAGAAGAGAAGCTATGCTAGCAGACAGAGCTAATAGAAAAACGTGACTTTTACAGATATTCAAGTAATATTACAGATATTCTTTCGGTGCTAAAGGGGTAATGAATCATTTATTAACATATTTAAGAGTAGAAGGCGGCCAGAAAGAAAGTTGTAGCAGATTCCACCCGCCGCCTCAGCATTTGGACAAGAGAAGGATAAATATATATAGCGCCCTCTGCTGTTTAAAAAAAGTACTGCGACTAAATTTTCAGAGAATCGATGTGAACCGTGATACCTATGAATTGATTTTTAACTGCCTTACGATTAATCTTTACATCTCTAATACAAATACATGTATTGTTACACCCTTAATAACCATTAGGTTGTATTTAATTCACTAATCTGCATTAAAGTGAAGTTTTTAATAGTCAAAGCATTCACACAATACTGTATCAAATCATGGGTTGTTTAATGAGGCTTTAACAGCATGAGTTCGTTTTATATTTGTAAGAAGATGCCTTATCAGATAAATAAAAGCTGTAATAAGATCCATTTAAGCAAAAAAGAATAGAGCTCATGTTTGCTTATATCATTGTGATGGCATCCGGTGTCTCTAGGGTCAAATTTAGGATTGATCTGCTGCACTAATACAATTACATTTCTAAGCTGTGAGCCGGACAAATGAGACCAGTCTCGTATGCTATTACATTGAACAGTTTCTTTCACTTTCCATTGTTGAGTTAGTCTGCTGTGTGATCTGTGTAGCCAATATCTGGTTTAAACCGGGGTAACGGTTACAGTTCTGCTGCTTTGAAATTATTTATTTATTCATATTTTTGAGAATTTTTCGAAGGTTTTTTGCTGATTTGTTTACTCATAATTGTTCTTTTATCTAAGGGCGTAAAAGCTATAAAAAGGCGATAGTCTGTTTTTTTTTAGTATCTGATGTGTGAACACTGTGTATTGTGTGTCCCAGCTCCCAGGAGGTCTTCTCCAGGAGAGAGACAAACGTGCCAAATGGAATGGAATCCCTACTCTGCTGCAGAAGCTCTTTGAGAGCAGCCATCCCAACAGTGACCTCTCCCAGGCCCACAGCTTTCTTAAGGTAACACACAGCACACGACTCTCCAACACAAGTTGTACTGGTATATTGGTCACTTTCTACAAAATGTATGACTTTAATGGGAAAATCCAACCAACAAGTTACATGTTCAAATGTCAGTTTGCATTCAAGTGCCTCTTTTTTTGCGAGGCACGCTATTGGCTGAAGAAGGTGCCAACTTCCGTCACCAGTGTCCACTTTTTGGTCCACCTCAGAGTCACAATCAGACCTGAACAAACTTAATATTGTGTTTTAAAGACTTATAAAGTTATTTCCGTAATATCCGGACTATAAAGCGCACAAGTCTCCTCACTGCTCCACATCTACATATCAGTCCATTTACAGCTTTTTATGGACACTTTTTAGTGGAACCAATCTGTTACACAGCTCCATCCGTTCTACTTACCGTGAACTACAGCAGAGCGATCACAGCGAGTCCAGACTCTGAGTCAGAATATGGACACGATCTCTTCTGAGAAATCCGACGTGGTGATTCAGCAACTTAATGTTGTTTGTCTCTGACAACATTTCTCCATGTCTTTGCCATGATGAGGGAGTGTGCATGACAAAATGACTGAGAATGACTCAGTGGGAGCACGAACAATTCAATGTGAACATTTTCATTAGTCCACCTGGTTTAATGTGACAAAGTTAAGTTTTTTGGCGACATGAAGCTTGAAAACTGAAAAAAATCCACAAATTACCGCTTCATTGTTTAAGCCGCAGGGTTCAAAGCATGGGGGAAAAAAATAACGGCTTATAGAACAGAAATTACGGTATTAGTGGTGTAAAGAAATGGTCAACTCACAATACGATATAGGTGATATATACAAAATACTCACAATACATTAATAAAAATTACAAATTCCCCTTGAAGAGTAACAAATGTGACTGTAAAGGTTGGAGACTGTGTGTGGGAGTGTTTTGCTTCACAAATAAATGAATTTGTTTTTATTACTATTATTATTATTTGTTGTTTCTCAAACATTAAAGTTTTCAAATTTTTTGTCTTTGCATCTTTAGTCTTTAAACTTTTTGTTCATTAGCCCCTCTTTCCATACTGAACCAATGTTTTGTCCTGTGAGTGATTCAAATATGGCTTGTGTTTGGAGTACGGAGCTTTTCATTTCCCAATCGTTGCCTCAATGCTGTGGGCTCTAACTGTTCTGTTGCTTTGAGTAGCATCTGAGAGTGACCATTTAATTTTTTTTATCACGTTCCGTCTCAATCTCTGCTTAGAAGAGGCTTTAGTGCTCAGATGTGCTGAAATATGGCTGCTCTACGGACAGGTTGGTACATATAACTGACTTATGAATTGACGAAGCATCCGTCAGCCCCTGTGCTTTTTTGAAACTTTGTTTACTTGATTTTATTTGGTAAACCTATGAATTTTATGTTGCCATTTTTTAATATCACATTCCTACTTATTATTTTTATACCAGCAATTTAACCTTTGTTAACAATTCCACCTCTCAGCACATGGTGCGATGGCACTAGTGCATAGGGATGGGAATTTATAAGAATGTAGAGATTCCGATTCCTTTATTGATTCAATTCTTTACCGATTCTCTTATCAATTCTCATTGGGTGAGGGAATTAAATAATACAAATGGATTTGTTTGCTTTAACTCTTTAATATGTTATCTTTGTCTCTTTAATTTCCTGCAGGAACATCAGCTCTCTTTTAATCCACTAGTTATAAATAGTTTTTTACTGGATAATAAGATATACAAAAGTGCTATATAAAATTGATTTATTATTATTACTACAACGTATGACACATTTTGGCTACAAACATTTGATAATATTTACAGTGCTCCTTTTAAACTTGAACAACTTGATCCAAAACTAATTCAGACATAAAACAAATAATTATTTTGTAAAAAAGAACATAATAACCAAAAGTACAGCTGCACTGTTTTGTATTTAAACATCAAAGCTTTACTTTAGCCTTTGTTTACATTTCTATAAATGGACCCTCAGAGGCGCCGTCCCCGTTGTTACATGTGACATCATCAGCCGTGTGTTCACCTTTGTGTGTCTGTGTGTGTGTACCAGTGTGAACCAGTGTGAAAGAGCAAACTATAAACAACAATTAGTACCAATCCGTCTCCCGTGTCTGATTACTTGTTATGGTCATGACATAAACTGGCGACGAGGTGTGTGTTCTTGTGGAAGTTTGTTGTTTTCGGAAGAAAGGTTTGTGTTAGAAGCAACTTTAGCGTAAGTGTACAGAAGTGAGTAGCGTAGCAACAGAGATGCTACAAACACAGCACGGAGGACAGCACAGCTGTGGGTGGAGGAGGTGGATTCTTCGCGGTGGACAGCAAACAACTATATGGTGGAAGGAGCGTCACTTGGTGCTAGCCTAAACACAATATACAGGACCTGGAGGAGTTTATTGTTATTTGCAACGTAAGAGGAACCGATAAGCAGAATTGAGAGGCAAGCAAACAAACGATTCCTAGGAATTGGATTACTGGGAACCGGTTCTCAGAAAGAACTGGTTTTCGATTCCCATCCCTACTAGTGCATCAATCTTTTCATTTGTGACTTATAATTTAAAAACAGTAAAACACCCTCAGCAGCCAAATCAATCTGGAACTCTTTACCTAAAACATCTTCAGACTCAACATGGTTGTTTATGAGGAAATGAGTGGAATGTTCTAAAGAATAAAGTGAGCCACCCCTTGGTGATCCCACTCAAGTTTTGGTTCTGCTATGTTAAATTTGACATTTACACTCAATATTTTGTGTCTTTTAATTTCAAAATATCCTCTTTGATCGTATTAACTTTTGTAAAGATATATAAACTCTTTTCAATCCAAATCAGTTTTTAAGTGTCGCTGCTTCAATGTTGTATTTAATTATTATAAACATGTTCGATAATCAACATTTTTAATAGTTTAAATATTCATATCAATTATACTATACTATTTTGTTAATCAGTCTAACTTTAGGTTTTCTGACACGAAATTGATTTTTGCATTTAATAATTCCTTGGACTTAAGCTTGTTTAGCATTTTTGCACACACTTTGATGATAAATAAATGTATTTTTGAGAATCACATCACCTCATTTATTGTATTTGACAATGTTTGGCTTGTTAAACTGTCAATGGAAATGATTTTGTTACAGATAAGGTAAATCAAATGTTAAGAAGGAATTGAATAAACACTGCCATGTTCATATTTGAAAATCATATAATTTACTTTGTTTGTGCTTTGTGAACAATGCAATCATATAATTTTTTTATTAATATTGCACATTATGTTTGCACTCGATGATAGTAAATAATAAAAAAATGTGTTTAAGTTTGTTTATTCTGTATTCATTCATACAGTCATACCAAAATCCACTTAAACTGAAAAACGTTGCTTCTTGTGTCAAATATTGTTGTGCGATTAATTTAGATTAATTATTTGCAAAGTCTCTAATTAGATTAATTTATTTAATCATGTCCCACCTCTAGTAATGAAGGAGAAACTACTGTGCATTCATTGAACTTAGCACAGCTGGTGCTGCCTGATGGAAAACCCACAGATATGTCGCTCCTTTAGGTTTCTTCCTCAGTTTTGAATGAAAAGAGAAGCAGCTCATAACGAGGAACATGCAGTGCTGGCTTTCCTTCTCATGTTGCTGACTGTGTGACTGTGCAGTGGGAATGAATGAGGGTAACTCCATGTAAACAATGTGCTCCGACAGGTGTTATCATCCCAGCTTTCCATAGAGGCCATGTCCTTTGTCACAGAGGACAGAAAGACGGCCCAAGAATCCACCTTTCCCAACACCTACACCTTTGACCTCTTTGGCGGAGTCGATGTAAGTCTCCTATTTGTTGCTGTTTTGTAAAGAAGGAAAGAAACAATGTAGAATAACATGTATTTACTTTGCAGTTACTTGTAGAGATCCTGATGAGACCCACATTAATTATGCAGAAAAAGAAACCCAAAAGTGAGTGAATTTGTGCTAATTTAACAGTTTTAGTTACGATGGCTATCATTACACTGGAGCCGACTGGTTAACTCACCTGTGTTTCTATTGTTACAGTGAATGATGACTTGGTCAAAGACTGCCTTAGTGTTCTTTACAACTGTTGTATATGTGTAAGTATTCCTACCACAACAACAATGATACATTATAACCTGAAGCTCTTCCTCACACCTGATTTTCTTTTTTTTTTTGTCCCCCATGTTTAGACTGAGGGAGTCACAAAGAGCCTGGCTTCTAGAGATGACTTTGTTCTGTTTCTGTTCACACTGATGACCAACAAGAAGACCTTCCTGCAGACAGCCACTCTGATTGAAGACATTCTTGGTGTGAAAAAGGTCAGAGCTGAGCTTTGTATCTTTAGAAGTGCACACAAAGGTCTGCCTTTAACTCATTTCGTGCCATTGACGTAATCTTACGTCATTTATGTTTTTTCACGGAGATTACTAGAATGCACCCTGGCGGAGGTCCCTCATCAATATCGAAGCTGTAGTGTGATGTAGTGACCAACTATGCCCTGAAGGTGGCAGCAGTGCGAGATTAGCCACTGATGCTACCATTAGCTAAGGAGGAAGAAGCAGGGACCGGGAGATTATGGCACTATGAAGTTATATTTTGAAGTATCCAGCAGCTCACAGCACCACATACTAACACAGAACATGTGTGGACCTGAGTGGATTATTGATTACGCTGCAATCGTGAGATTAAACCATCAACTAATCAAGCTAAACGGGTAATCTCTGCGTGTTGGGAGGAAGAGGAAGTTACGTCTGTGTGATTGGCTGGGAAGAGACTTGGAGGAATGTCAAAATACAGTAAGAAATTCACCCAGATTGCAAAAATAATAATTTTGCCATCAAAAGCCCGGTCTGTGTTGTTTTTGTAGTTTTATAGAAGGAAACAATGTTGAGGTGTTACTAAAGCAAAAAAATTTGCTTCAAAGTCAATATTTTTCCGGAAAAGCCGTTTTTCTCAGCTTTTTGTAGTAAAATGGTGATTTGTGTGAAACTTCCCTCTATTCAACTGCTGATTACAGAAGAGCAAAACAAGCAAGAAACAAAAAACTTTCTAATGAAAGTAGAGACTTTCATCTGGTGTCAGATTTCAGATTGTCATAGTACAAAATATTCTGTAGGTCTTTAAAAATCAGTCAAAATGCTCAAAAACGGCTGGCACTGAGGGGGGTAGAAATTTTGAAAATGGCTGGCACTGAATGAGTTAACAGCTGGCCTTGTCATTTCCTCATTGATTTAGGATTATTTGTCCTCGTAGTGCAAACTTTTTTTTTGGTGGCAGAAATAATGAAAACACTGAAGAGAAACTAAGCTTTTAACTCCTGGGGAAAAAGCTCAGTAAATCCATTGATAAAGAGGTTCATATTAATCAGTCCCTCCAGGAATTCCAAATGTCACCATCGCAACTATTAATGCAAATTCAGCCAAATCCCACAAATTCTGTGCGGCCAAGCAGTTATTTCTAATCACTGCAACATTTCCACTGTTGTGATCAATCTCTAGATTCTTCCACGCTATTACGTCATCATCTTAGTTGTCAAAACCCTCTCATTTATTAACACATTTTCCAGATAATCACAGAGCAAAGTCAGTTTTTGTGTTGCAAGAAAGAGGAGGTAATTTGTTTTGCACTGCGACACAACCATCACAGTCACAAGTGACCATGACTGAAGCAGTGGCGTTCACATCTTTACTTGCTGCTGAAAGAAACAAGTTATGCTGAACTTGAAGGGCTGATATTGTTAAAATCATAACGTTTTACCCGCACAACTGAGATGGTAAAGAAGTTTAAAATTATTAATTGTAAAAAATTATAAAAGATAAATAATAAATGATTCTCTTCATCCATCAGTGGAAATGTAGGTACAATGATTGTGTGTGTACGTGTGTGTTTCTGCTTATCAAATATCACTGAGGGATACAAAGAATTAAGTATATAGTAGACTTGGGTCGATAACACGTATTATTGACAACAATTTTTTGAGGCCAAATCAACCACTAATGTAATGATAATATATCATAATAATGCAAGTAAGTACACTTTCAAATGCAACAAACCTTTATTTCTCAGTTATTTTTTACCATTGTAATGTCAAGAAGTTTTGAACGTCCTAAATAAATAAAACGTGTGGCTTTGCTTTCTTTTATCGTTTCATTATTTGATTTATTGATTATTGTAAAATAGAAACTAAAGCAGCTAGAATGCTGCTCTAGGCAATTTATAAATGATATAGTTGAAACAATATAATTGCTTAGAAATATTTTGTTCAGGTTTCTATATTGCATATATTCTATATTTGTTTGGGTTAAGCAGTAGCGATTAAACTAGAAAAACACCTCTGCACTCTGTTCATAAAAATATCTTAAAGTAGATATTTATAAAATAAATGAATTGTTCAAATCACGACTGGTGTGTTCAGAAATATCTTTATCTTTTCTACATTTATAAATCTTTTGGATCATTGTGTTTTGTGTGTTTGTTTACTAAATATAATGAAAAAGCATACCATACAATTCTAACACCGTTAACTACTGTTTTTGGTTTATTTATATGTATAACATTTTAGCTTAGCTTGTAAGGATTCTAGGGATAGAAAGTATTTAAAGATGCAAATCTATAGTAAAAACAACTATTTATTCTGTTTATTATTTTCTGCACCAAAGTCCTTCAAAATGTGATGAAATTATCCATATCTTGTTAAATTGTTCCAAGCCTTTCTCCTTATTGCTGTAAAATGCTACATTTTTTTAAAGAAGCTGCTGCAAAATCAGGCATTCTAGTCCCCAACAATCCCAGAAATTAGCCACGAAATCGTGGAAGGTCTGATTAATTTAACACTGCAGTGATTTTTTAGATTTAAATGTCTCTAAAAGGACGTTTATTTTTTAATTTTTTAGAAGTTCAGTATTCCCCAAACTCGTGCAGGAAATTCCATTTCCTCTTCATTTTGCTGAATATGAAAATGCTGCTTTGATGTAACTCTCTGTTTCCATTCTGTAGGAAATGATCCATTTAGAGGGAATCCCCAACCTCTCAGGCCTGGTCCAAAGCTTTGATCAGCAGCAGCTGGCCAACTTCTGTCGCATCCTGTCCGTCACCATCTCAGAGCCCGACGTGGGAAACGATGACAAACACACCCTGTTGGCTAAAAACGCTCAGCAGAAGCGCAATGCGAGCCCCTCCCGGGCCGAGGTCAACCAAGGTGCAGCAGTTTGAGTAGAACACATGTCATGTTTACCATCTCACTGTAAATAGTTGGACTGCTGATAACCTTGGTTGTTTGTTTTGTTTGAAACAGTCACCTTGCTGAACATCCCCGGCTTCATCGAGCGTCTCTGTAAGTTAGCCACCAGGCAGGTGTCTGAGGCTACGGGCGCTAACTTCCTACAGGAGCTGGAGGACTGGTACACGTGGCTGGACAATGCTCTGGTCCTGGATGCTCTGATGCAGATGGCTACAGAGGAGGCTGAACAGAGCAGCACAGGTAACTGCAGGCCTCTACGCTGACATTATTATTCCAAACCAGCACATTTTAAAGTAAATATTATTTACAGACACAAATAGGCAGCACGTCACACATTTTTGATTTACATTTTGATCTGTCATTTCTATCCCCTGTGAACTAAACACAAAAAAATCAGTTGTCCAACATTTAAAAGTGAGCCAGTGGCAGGAGCAGTAAAATCCAACTCCTCAACAGAGGAACCCTCCATCCTGATTCTTATTAAATAATTAGGAAATTCAGTAAATCTGCATTTAAAGGACACAAAATGGAAAGGATGATGCTTTTCTTCACTAAATATGAACTACATCACTAATAAAGCTGAGCAAAAAAAATCAATTTACCCGATTTTGAATCGATTTCAATTAAATTTGTCAGTTTATCTTTATTTTTTTTACTTTTGCGTCATGGAATTTAAATGTGGTTGCATGAAATGTCTAGTAATTGAAGAAAAAAAAAACCAAACTGATTAAATAAATATATTTTAAAATATTCTTTTAAAAAAAACAAACGCACAATTTTAAACCATATTCTATACTTTGACTTTCTCAAATGTAAATTTAATTTAAATGAAATGCAGAGAAGAAAGAGAAAGAAATAATAAATGAATAAATAAAATACAGTATAAAAAACATCTGAGCCGACGCATCTCATCACTTTGTATGCCAATCCTAGCTGCTTTGTATATACTTTACATCTGTGCATATGTAGTGTAGGCAGTTTATTTATTCATAACATTATGTTGATAGTTTGTTTTCTACACTTTCAGAATCGTCAGACGAGAGCTCTCTGTCCACAAGTCCTTTAAGACATCGACTTCCTCAGTCTATGAAGATAGTCCATGAGATCATGTATAAAGTTGAAGTTCTTTACGTCCTCTGTGTTCTCCTCATGGGTCGACAGAGAAACCAGGTACTTCTTTTGTGTTTGTTTATTTTAATCAGAAAGGTTTGATTGAAAACTGACCATTTCTTTAATCTCTTCAGGTTCACAAGATGCTGGCTGAATTCCGACTTATTCCAGGACTCAATAACTTGTTTGACAAGCTGATCTGGAGGAAATACACGGCTTCAAATCATGTGGTGCACGGGCAGAACGAGAACTGCGACTGTAGTCCAGTACGAGCATTTAAAGTGACACTGATACTGAAACTGACCTAAAGTCTCAGGATTAATTTATTCTTTACTTTAATTTCACAGGAAATTTCCTTCAAAATCCAATTCTTGCGTCTCCTTCAGAGTTTTAGTGATCACCACGAGTGAGTAGCTGTTTATTTGTTTAATGCACATTCACATCCGTCTCTTTTCTGTATATTTTTGTTTTTAAAAACCCTTTGATCTGTTGTTTCAGGAACAAGTATCTCCTCCTGAACAGCCAAGAGCTGAATGAACTGAGTGCCATATCAATGAAGGCCAACATCCCAGAGGTGGAAGCTCTGGTCAACACAGACAGAAGTTTAGTGTGTGACGGAAAGAAAGGTCTTCTCACCCGCCTTCTCACCGTCATGAAGAGAGAACCTCCCGACTCATCCTTTAGGTCTGCATCACATACAGCAGACAGAAGGGTTGTGGTCAATTACATTTTTCAATTACAATTACTTCTTAAATTATCTATGTTCATTTATGTTTATGGTGGACTGCCATTTTATCTAATTAAAACTAAAATTACAATTATTACTGAAGTTCCATTACAATGAATCACAATTACTGAACCTGAAATTACTAACCCTATAGAACTTAACCTTTCTCTTGTGTTAGCTTTCTGTTAGCATCTCTTATGATAATGGCTCGGTTTTCACCCATGTCTTAAATCAGCTGTAAAATACACAAAACCAAAAAATGAGGGATGTCCCGATACAACTTTTTCACTTCCGATGCGATACCGATATTGCAGCCTTGATTATATTGAACGATACGATATTAGCACGAATCGTACATACTTTAATTAATTATGTTGTAGTGTGGAATGTTAAAAAAGGTTTGATCAATTGATGTTACTCAAACAGAGAACTATAGTCAACAATTCAAGTTCACTTCAGTTATTTTTTACTGTCAGTATATTGTGGGAACAACTGAGGGCGGGGACAAAAACTTATTGGAGTGGTTATATCGGTGATTTTAAATGCAGTCCAATAAAATCTGATATTTGTTTTCTGGCTGATATCAGACCGATATGAGATCGGGTCACCCCTACTAAAAATATCATCTTTAATCCAATTTGTTTTTCATCTCTTGTTTACCTTGTTATGCTGTGTTCACACCGGACACGGCAATAATTTTCGAGATGCGGGCACCGCGCGAAAGCATCTGCAGGACCAAAAAACGTTTTCCCCATATCTGCTTCATATGCGCGTCAGAAGCAAATATAAAAGCGCCGCCAGCCAGACTCCCTGTTTTTTCACCATCAACTATGGAGGACCTCAGTAAAATCAATGCTCTTTACCTTCTGTGGAAGCTAAAGTGCCGTCAAAACGCTTGATGCCGGCGTTCCTGGATTCACCAGGTTAACCAGCGACACATCCAACTCGGTGAGTTTCACTGTTTTCTTCAGGAGCTGCAACAAATCCTTCCTAGTCCGGTCCCGGTAAAAAAAAAAAAACTGGCCGTATCGTAGAGCTTCGGGTGGTCACACACCCCCACCATTATTTTCTCCTCCATGCTGAAATGGATGAAAAGACTGGTGTCTGTGTTGACGTTCTGATGTCATTGTCAGCAAGGACTCTGATTGGCTTTCGCTCCTGTATTTGCTGGAGTTCAATATTTTCAACTCAGGCAAATGACGAATGTCACAGAGAATCGGGAGCGCGCATGCTGCGGCCAACGCTCTTGCCTTGTGGATCAAACAGTGCCGCCCAGCAGGAGAAAAGTTGCATCTTAGCGTGTCTATCCCATTGACTTTGTATGTAATTTGGTCGTGGCTGTTCGGTGTGAACGCAGCATAAGGCTTTCTAAGCATATAAAATATAAGTATTAATATTTTTTAAATTAGATTTAAATTACGATTACAACAGCATCATTATTTTCCATTTATAATTACAATAATAATTGTAATAATTGTGATTGTGTGCGTGTTTGTTTACAGATTCTGGCAGGCGAGGGCGGTGGAGAGCTTTCTCAGAGGAGCCACGTCTTACGCAGACCAGATGTTCCTCCTAAAGAGGGGACTACTAGAGGTAACCGTGCAGCATGAAGACCATCGGCGTGACTCCGCCCCTGCTTTAGATATTAATTAAACACGTATCGTTTCTGTCGTCCACAGCACATTCTGTTCTGCATCATCGACAGTGGCTGCACGTCTCGAGACGTCCTTCAGAGCTACTTCGATCTGCTCGGAGAGCTCATGAAGTTCAACATAGATGCCTTCAAAAGATTCAACAAATATGTCAACACTCCAGAGAAGGTACGCTTCACTTTTAACCAACCTCGAGCAATATCATTGATTTTTGACCAATATGCAGATTTTACTCAACGGAACTCAACTTTATTTATTTATATAGCATCTTTCATACATAAAGCGTGTAGCCCAAAGTGCTACAATAAGAGACAGACGGCAAAGATAAATAGTTATTATATCGGAAGAATGTCCAATTCCTAATTTTTATACCAGTATTGTCCGATATTGTGCCGATGTCCCGCATCATTAGTTCATACATTTATTTTGGCGGGATTGACGGTGTATTTTTTTCCTCTGTGTTGTAGTTTCAGGCCTTCTTGACGCAGATCAACAGCTCTTTGGTGGATTCCAACATGCTGGTGCGCTGCATTGTCCTGTCTTTAGACCGCTTTGAGAGCCAGACTGAGGACGTTAAAGGTAACTGTAAACGGATATTCTTTAGTGACTAAATGGTTGGTAGTTTGAATGCTGCCCCAATGCTTTAACTGCCCTGTGCCCTGAGGCAACAAACATCTAGGGGCTTTGTTTTCTGTTTCAAAATTGACTTAACATTGAGAAACACTTTTGGATTTTAAAATGAGTTCTGATTTTGTGATTTTAATCCCATTCTTCTTCAGTGGTGGAGGTGCTGTCGGAATGCTGCTTACTATCGTACATGGCGCGGGTGGAGAATCGACTTTCTTTCCTTTTCAGGCTGATCAACATCATCAACGTCCAGACGCTCACACAGGTCCTGCTCCATCTCCAATTTATCACATCTGTTAGTGGAAAATAGAATGTCCAACCAATAAGATTTATGGTTCATATTTGATCTTCCAACATATAAGGCTTCAGTTGAATTTACAGTGAAGTTTGAGCATTGGTTTTATTTGATGTGTTAAATCCATGTGTTTTCCTGCAGGAGAACGTGAGCTGCTTAAACACCAGCCTAGTAATCCTAATGCTGGCCAGAAGAAAGGCTAAACTGCCCTTCTACCTCAATGCTCTGCGGGAGAAAGAATACGCTGAGAAGTACCCGGGCTGTCTGCTCAATAACTTCCACAACCTGCTGCGCTTCTGGCAGCGTCACTACCTCAACAAGGACAAGGACAGCACCTGCCTGGAGAACGTGAGGACATCACACACGAGTTGTACTAAATGAAGTTACATTTTAAAAAAAACTAAGAAGTGAAGTGGAATTCTGGAGAAATTTGAATTGTGATGGAAATGTTAACTTGCACAAATTAGAGATGGCATTGCATTAATGGTTCTGTGAGTAACTGGTAGAGATGAAGCAGAGAGCTTTAGCGTCAGTCTGTTCAAAGTGAATCCAAAAGGATCAGAGAACATAAAGGTTTATGTAAAAACACCAAGTTGTTTTTTGTTGTTCTCTCTTTTGTTTTTCTGTTTTTTTAATAATCAGCATTTGCATTAAAAGGAATGAGAGGTTTATTTATTTTTCTTATGTTCAGTGAAGTCCTGGTGTTTTCTGCCCCCTAGTGGCTGTGCACTGTTATGCTTTATCATTAAAATCAATTTGTCTTAATTACAAATCTCAGATGCTTTCTAATTAGCCTGTCCGTCCTTCAAACTGACGCTATGTGAACTGGTAACTGCTAAAGTAAATCAGGGGTTTAATCATGTATTAATGTGTCCATCTTTCACTGTGGATCCCTGTTGCTTTGACATCATAAAAGTTAGCTTTATTGTTTCTATACTGGGATGCACTGTGTTTAATAAAACTATTGGCTCAGGATTTATTCAAATCTGGAATTTTTACGATTTTAGTCTTGAAATTACTTTTTTCTCATTAAATTACAATTTTATTAAGATACCACTTTATTCCTATTAAATTACAACTTTATCGAAATATTACAATTTTATTCTCGAAAATTACAATTTTAATCTTTAAATATTATGACTTTATTCTCATAAAATTACAACTTTAGTCTTGAAATATTACGACTTTAATCTTGTAGTTTCCAGATTATTTATTAATTTGAAAGTGGCCCTAATACACCATCGTATTCAGCTGTTATATTTGCTGAACATTTTATTGACATAAGTGTGTGTGTGTGTGTGTGTGTGTGTGTGTGTGTGTGTGTGTGTGTGTGTGTGTGTGTGTGTGTGTGTGTGTGTGTGTGTGTGTGTGTGTGTGTGTGTGTGTGTGTGTGTGTGTGTGTGTGTGTGTGTGTGTGTGTGTGTGTGTGTGTGTGTGTGTGTGTGTGTGTGTGTGTGCGCGACAGTGAACTTTTCATAGTCTGATCCTCTGTTTTCCTCCTCAGAGCTCCTGCATCCCGTTCAGCTACTGGAAGGAGACGGTGTCGGTGCTGCTGGGCTCAGACAGGACTTCTCTGTGTGCCATAACCAGCTACATTGACGAGCCCTTTGTGGACCTGGACAAGGACCTGATGCTGGAGGACTGAACCCCAGTGTGCACGGACACCTTCTGCTGCTGCTGACTTCAGTGAGCGCATGTGACAGTGCACGGTGACAGCGCTGTGGATGTAAAGACTGGCTGCAACGCTCGCACACAGGACGCCACAGAGGGAAAACCAGTTGACCCAGTCCACTATGGAGGAGAGGAAAGTCCAACAGAGCTTTTTTATATAACCTGTACAAAAGTCTAACATTATGTAAGATTAAATTAACTATAGCTGAGAGAGAGAGTTCTTTACACGTAGACATGGTGTGGGAATGATCGTCACAGGGCTGTTGGCTCCGCCCACCAGGTGGAGAACTTTATAAAGAGGCCTGATGATGTATCCTATGTGTGGGTAAGTTTTTTTTATTGTGGTTCTTTGGTGCTTTCTGGCTTTACTCGGCACATTTGGGTAGCGTGAGGGCTGGCTAACGTGTTCCACATATCGTACGGGATCCTGAATGACAAAAAAAGATTAAAGAACGCATCTCGGTCGGCGCTAGAATCTCGTTTCATTTTTTTCCGGTTCTTTTATGCAGGTTTTTTTGAAAACTGAGAATTCTTTGTTCTGGACGAGCTGTTGAAAGGAAGCTTCCACGTTTTTATTGTATCACGTTGACACATCTGTTCATTAAAACATCTTTGCTCTGTCACACAAATCTGGATTCATGTTGTAAAAACAAAAATGCTTGAGAAGAGGCTGAGCTATTGAGTTTCAGTTCCTCACAAACACTTTGGGACGGGACCTTCTTTCTGCCACTTCTCCTTTTCTCCACAATGACAATCTTTGCTACTCTGTGGCTTTTTTCTGAACGGCACAACTGAAGGTTAGAGAGAAGCTCAGGAAGTTCACGGGAGGAAGTAGAAGACGCAGCCGAGCGGGTCATGTGATCACGTTGGAAAGTACGAGTGATTCAGCTACCTCACGCTACCACTTCTACCAACAGGTGTGTGCACATCCAGTCCAAACACGCCTGGATTTAAAACCACGTTTCTGTGAATGTATACGGACCTTTTTCCCACTGGTGACGCCTTTTTTTTCTGTTCTAAAGGAAATGTTTCGTAGCTCAGTCAGCATGTCTTAAATCTCTTTGATTGGATGGGTGTTGCTGCGTATTATTCATTTCTTATAGCGTTTTTTTTGCAGTGAAACATAAATGACGAGCACCTTCTTTCAGAACTTTTCAGTTTCGTCGTATTGGAGTAAAAAGTGATTTGAACGTCTTTAACTTCCGCCTGCGTGTGATCGATCGCTCTCACGTCCTCTAAGGCAGGGGTTCTCAACCTTGGTGTCACGAGACACTGGGAGGGGGGGTCATCAGGCGCCTTCAAGAAAGTAAAGAATATTTTTTAAACAATTTGAGGCCATTTTTGCTTATTTTGAGTCTTTCTTCTGCAACTACACCAAACTTGTCATATTTTAACCTATTTTCATCACCTTTTTTGCCATATTTTCTGCTACATTACTTCTCATTTTTGCCACTTTTCCATCAAATTTCAATGTCTTTTATCTTTCCACTTTGAATACATTTTGGATGCTTTTCACCACTTTTCCACCTAATGTCACATGTTGACCATTATTGTCACTTTTAAACTCTTTTCATCACATTTTACATTTATTTTTGCCAATTTAGCCACATTCACGATTTGCTAATGCCCATTATTTGCCAGTTTAAACTAATAGTTTTTGCCCACTCTAATCTAAATATTTAAATCCCATTTCACCACCTTTTTCACCATTTTTGGTCACTTTTAACCCATTTTATTTCTGATTAAAACAATTATTTCCATCTTTAAGATGACTATAATAATAATAAACGTTCCTGGATAACAGTGGATATTATTCAGATGAATAAATAAATATGGTTATCTCAGATTCATAGAACAATGGACCATCATTTTACTGACTTTGTGGATGGACCCCAAAAATCTCTCCCCTTTATTCCCCCTTATAGATGGTCCTGTCTCCACGTTCTTCAATGTTCATGTCTGTGTTCAACCACCTTCACCTACAATGGGGGTCCCCGCTCTCTGGAACCTTTATTTTGGAGGTCTCGGCCTGAAAAGGTTGAGAACCCATCCTTGGTGAAAGCCAGTCCTGTTGCATGAATGTTAATGAGCTTGTTGAAGAACCTCGTGAGGTTCTGCGTCTGAATGCATTGGTTAATGCTGTATGTGATGGTGTGATGCTCCTAGTAGGCCTTAGATTTAACCTGTACGTTTGTTTAAAGGAGGGTGAACAACATGCTGCAGAAATATTCATATGGTTTGACTTTAGTTTGACTGATGAGGATAACGGAGTGGAGAAGCCAGTTTTTAAATCATTATAACATAATTCTGTCACATCTCAGATGCCAACAATGGTTCTATTATTTATGTTCAGGTACAATTTAATTATGATGACAGTGACTGGCATTTTTTCCAATTACAATTATTTTCTCCCAAAGTCAATTACAATTAAGTTTTCCTATACTAAAGCTGAAATTTATTTAATCACAGTTACTGAGCCTGATAAAAAAATAAATAAAAATTAACCCCATAGAACTTAACCTTCGTCTTGTGTTAGCTTTCTGTTAGCGTCTAATAACATGATAATGGGGCAGTTTTAACCCATGTCTTTAAATCAACTGTAAAATATAATCTTTCTCATCACTTGGTGACTTTATTAGGCTTCCTAATCCATGCAAATATTGGTATTAATGTTTTTGGTCTGGGTGTCTATGCCTTTTTTATTTATTCATTTTTAAAAAATGGTAAATGATCCTAAAGAGGACTGATGGATAAAGGGAAACATTGATATGAAACAGATTAATAATTCACTACGTATGTGTATGCCAGTGTTTGTCAACCTTTAGGTTGGTTGAAATATCTAGTAATTGATTAAAAAAAAAAGTTACAGATTAAAAATTCATTTTTGAGAAGTTTTATTTGTTTTTCAAATTAAAGCAACACATTCTTAACTGTATTCTATACTTTCACTTTGTCAAATATAAACCTTGTTCAAATAAAATACAATAATAAATATTTGAGCTGGCTGATTGTCACTAATCCTGGGTGCTCTGTATTTATAGAGCCGTATAACAAACTCATTCTAAAATTAGATCAAATGGGGTCACGATCCAAAAAAAGGTGGAGAACCACTGGTGTATGCCATAGAACTCTAACGTGGTTCCCCAGCTTTGTGTGTTCATGGCAGTTAAAATAAATTCATTGACTGAACTTAATTACAATTAAATTATGATTACAACAGCAACATCATAATTGTAATGATCAATTAAGCACTTACAGTTATAATTGACCCCAACCCTGGCTGACGTCAGATAACTAATTATCAAGTAATTGTAACTGGAAAAATCTGCTGCTGGTATAATTGTAATTGAGTTTAGAAAAATGACTAATTGTAATTTGCTTGACAATTATATAAAAACTCACAATTTAATGAAACGCAAAACAGGAACCACGTTACAGTTTTATGGCTTATACATATGTACTTAACAATTACTAATATGTTTGATTTTAAGTTTACCTGTCAGTTCTCTTAAGGATCAATTTATCATTTAAAATACATATATAAATCTAGTGGTGTACTGACTGGAAAAAATACTTTTTAGTGTGTTTTACAGCTGATTTAAGGGTGAAACTGACCTGTTAGCATAGCAGATGCTAACACGTTTTATGGCATTATTTGATTAAGGCCTAGTAATTGTGAATATTTGTAATTGAGAATGTAATTGACTTCCAGGGGAAAAATAATAATTTGAATTGGAAATAATGTTGGTCACTAATCATAACTGAGTTGTATGGTAATTGAGCATGGATAATTGAATTAATTTTAAAATGTAATTGACCCCAACACTGGTTCAATGTGGTATTGGCTTTATTTTCTAATACTTTTGTCTTTTTTTTAACTTTCATCTCTTCTGTTTCCCACGTTCCCCCTCACGCTTCTCCTACACCTTCATTTCTTTATTTAACCACTGTTTGACCAACAGTAATGGAATAAATCCTCCTCCTGCCTGTTTCTGTTGGCTTTTGTATCTCCATCACACACTAAGAATAAAAGTGAGTCAAACTGCCATGTTCAGAAGTCTTTATTTAGGGGCGCTCCCAGTCCACAGCTGTTGCAGCTGCTGGATGATGAAAGCGGTCCTTTTCCTCCACATCACTCAGCGTGCTGAAATGCAGGAGACAGATATGTTTATTAGTGTGACAGTCACTCATCGCCACACTGAAGATCACATGAGACGTTAACTTTAGGGATTACGTCCACCGAGCTAAAATAAGCCGCTGCCATTTAGCCTCTGCTGCTAATTTTAATGGAAGTCCACTGAAGGTCATTAGTTTTTTTTTTTTTTTTTTTGCTCTGGCTTCAGCTGTGCTGTGCGTTGTGGGTGGTTTGCTGACCTTAGCGCCTTGGTCACGGGTGCGAACGCGTAGCTTGTTGACCTGCGACTCTGCCATGTCTGCCCTCTCCTCGGCGTCGTCCAGCTCATGTTGGAGCTTCCTGTATTTGGATATGTTGACGTTGGTCTGCTCCTCCTGGAGAACGCATGAAATAATCAATAAAAGATGACAAATACAGCCTGGCATACATTCATCTGCTGTGAAAAGCATCTCAGAAACACCAGGAAAACAACAAATCCTCACAATATAATATAGTATTTTTAGTATTTTTTCCCTAATGGACGATTTTTTTCATTTGTTGATGTCGTGAAAGTGATCTCGATTAAACAATATACGTCCCAATCACAACAGTGCATTTTATTTAACGGCAATACGTCAACAGATTATGATTTGCTTGTTAAATAATTTGGCTCCGCCAACAAAAATAGTTCCACAATTAGAGAGCACACAGTGTACTGTGGTGTGTAGCCCAATATGTAATGGTAATTAATGGTATTTAGATACGCTGTACAGCGGAGTGATATGATCCGTAAGACGTCCCGGTGCTGTTTTTACTTCATATCAGCACTTTTGGAATGTCTTGGCACTTTGTGGAGGTTTGAGTTCTCTAGGTGCTCATGTTTTGCTTATTTTAAGTGAAATCATGGATAAATTATTTAAAATAACCAGAATTATCTGCCAACAGAAAAGCGAAGTTTGGCCCACCAAAATGTTTTAAAACGAAGTGAAAAATATCTTGAAGTAAATATTCTTACACCAAATCTAAGTTGTAAGAAGAAATATCAGGCAAAAAAGCATATATTGCCTTAATTAAAAATATTTCAACCAGTAATATTCCTTAACACACTTCCTATCCTAATGTGTTTCTTGAACAACGCTCTAACAGTACAGTGTCAGTGAACGCACCGCTTCTTCAGCCTGCCTCTTGTAGCTCTTCACTTTGGCCTGCAGCTTATCAATGAGGTCTTGCAGGCGAGCCATATTCTTCTTGTCTTCCTCGGCCTGCACATGCACAGAGAGCACATGGTGACTTTTCTTTTATACCGCTGTGCGAGCGTTGGTTTGGGCTTTGAACGAACAGCAAGCAGCGGCTCACCTGGTAAGAGAGCTCTTTGATCCTCCTTTCGTATTTTCGGACTCCCTTCTGGTGCTCCTGGCTCCTTTTCTGCTCCAATTCCAGCTCAGTCTCCAGTTCTTTGACCTAATGGGTTGAACACATACAGATGAAGCTCATAGTGCATCTCGATGTACAGGAAGTGGGGAAAAAAAAGGGAAATTGTTTGGCAAAGTCTTGGTTCTTCTTACTCGGCCTTCCAGTTTCTGGACTTGCTTCTTGCCACCTTTCAGAGCAATCTGCTCAGCTTCATCCAGACGCATCTGGAGGTCCTTGATTGTCTGCTCCATGTTCTTTTTCATTCTCTCCAGATGTGAACTTGTATCTTGTTCCTTCTTCAGCTCCTCGGCCATCATGGCTGCCTAAAAACACAGAAAACAAAACCGTTTCTGAAGTGCCTCAAGGTGGACTTTTGCAACAGAAGGTCACATTTGTACATGTGTAAAAGGTTCAATCTGCGTTGTTGGTTGAACTCCTTACATCTGTGATGGCCTTTTTGGCTTTATCCTCCGCATTACGGCACTCTAGTACAGCGTCATCCACCTCATTGGACAGCATGCTCAGATCGCTCTCCAGCTTCTTCTTCTGGTTGATTAAGGCGGTGTTCTTTGAAGCACAGGAGACAACATCCACATGTCATTCCACGTTATCCAAGAGAAAATGTAGGAAACTAGCATTAAGGAGGAGATGTGTGATTATCTACCTGAGAATGCAGCAGGTTGACCCTCTCTGTAGCTTCCAGTAGCTCGTGCTCAGCTAGCTTGCGCGAACGGTCATTCTGCTCCAGCAGAGCCCTGAGCTCCTCCACCTCAGCAGCCAGCAGGTTGTTCCGACGCTCAGTCACCGCCACCTGCTCTTTGAGCTCCTCGTTGCGATGACTGGTGTCGTCCAGCTCCATCTGAAGGTCCTGGAGTCCATCATCAAGTTTGTGAGAGATATTTAGACCTGATGCTCAACGGGTTGATGATTGAGAGCTTTTAACGTGGTCTGACCTTAAGCTGGACCTGAAGGTTTCTGAGAAGTTTCTGGGACTCAGCCGCCTGCCTGTTGGCGTGGTTCAGCTGCACCTCCATCTCGTTGAGGTCACCTTCCATCTTCTTCCTCAGACGCACTGCCTCGTTGCGAGACTTGGCCTCAGCATCTAATGTGGCCTGCATGGATTCAATTGTCCTCTGGTGGTTCCTCCTGAGAAAGAATTTACAATTTTTAAAGTCATGCAACAGGATAGCGTCTCTCGTGAGAATAAATGACTAAAAATCTAACCGGAGATTGTCTATTTCTTCATCCTTCTCAGCAAGTTTTCTATCAATGTCCGTCTTGATCTGGTTGAGCTCCAGCTGGATTCGGAGAGTTTTGCTCTCTTCATGTTCCAGAGTGCCCTGAGAAACACCAAGAGAACACTTAATACCTGAAGAGACCATCAGTGCCACAGAATCTAAGAAAGATAGACTTCTTAATCCACTCACTTCAGCTTCTTCCAAAGCAGCTTGAATCTCACTCTTCTCTAACTCCAGACCTTTTTTTATCTTCTCCAGCTCATGGATGGTTTTTGAACTCTGACTGATTTGATCTGAGAGATCAACAATCTCCTCTGAAACAGAATGAAGCACCAAAAAGTGAGCTCTACATTGTAACGCAACGCCCTGTTGTGTTCCAGTGATGCAGCTTGTACCTTGGAGGTTCTTGTTTTCCCTCTTTGTGGTCTCCAAGTGGTCCAGACATTCTTCATAGGAGTTTTTCAGTTTGAAGAGCTCCGTGCTCAGGCCGCGGGACTCCTTCTGAGAGCTCTCTAGCTCAGTCTGGCACTCTTCGTACTTCTGCTTCCACTCAGCCAGCACCTGAGTCGGACAACCATACAGACTTTAGGGGTTTGAAGACACTCTCCTGACTAAATCTTGAGGCAAAGTTCTGCCCCACAGTCCATTGAGTTAAATAAGCCAGATTTACGGCTTCATCTCACCTTGTCAAAGTTGCGTTGCTTCTTATCCAGGGCAGCGGCTGCAGCATTCGATCGCTCTAGATCAATGATCAGATCCTCAATCTCAGTCTGGAGTCGATGTTTGGTCTTCTCCAGCGAGGAGCATTTGGCATTCGAAGCCTCCACGGATTCTTCAGCTTCCTGCAGGCGTGTTACCAGCTTTTTCCTAACGAGAACCAAACCAATCCAACCGTCACACATTTAGCTTGCCACTGTCACATGACATCACGCTGATCTGCTCTCACTCACTTGGCCTCCTCCAACTCCTCAGTCCTTTGGATGGCGTCTGTTTCGTACTTAGTCCTCCACTGAGCCACCTCCACATTGGCTTTGGACAGAGCTCTCTGCAGCTCGGCCTTGGTCTCCAGCTCTTCATCATACTGCTCCCTCAGAAGGTCACAGTCATGTCGAGATGACTGCAGAGCGTGGGCCAAGGCGCTCTTGGACTTCACAGATCAATGATAATGGTAGAGAGAAGTTTGATCAAATCCTGGAATAAATATTAAACTAGTACAATAATATCACAATAAATTAAAGCCATCACAGAGTGCAAAACTATCACAAAGCTCAAAATCTCTTCTTTTTCAGATATTGTCAGTTATCTGGAGTAATGATCCTGATCATGGTACCATGGTCATTCACACTTTAGAGGCTTGGAAGAAATCTCTACCCCAATTGATAGCCGTACAGTAGTGAATAAATGAGCCTTCTTATCCAATCTAGATGAAACTCTGTGGCGTAATTCAAGAACCAACCCGACATAACTGAGTCAAATTGAAGTACTTTTGATGTCATTCTGCTAACAAATACATTAAAATGAAACTTTTGATTTATATGAATATATGAAAATATGACCACCTTGGCAGAGGTAAAAATGTAAAACATTGTAACGTAATAAAATTTTAAAATGCCAATAATAAAATGCAATAAAACGGTTTCAGTGAATTTCACAAAAATTGAGTCATTTTTGAAAAACATTTTTTAAAAAGAATGAATTGTGCTCGCTGATGTTGGGATTAGTTCATCCTGAGGAAAATATAAAGACATCAGTTTGGTCTTCTCATTTGTTTCTTTGCAGCATCATCATCGTTACTACTGAATATCGAGCCTGGTTTTTATACCAGCTTTTGATATGTTAATTTTACCCGATGGCCACGCCTACTTAGTTCTTTTAAAACTCCACCACACCCTCCTCAGCCACTTTATTTCATCACCTTTCCAGGACATCTGGTAGAAACGTGCAATGAGACTGATTTTATTGCTAACTAACATATCTTTATAATGACGCTAACTGATGCACGGACTGTTGCTTACCTTGGTTTCCTCTTCCAGCTGCTTCTTGAGTTCCTCCACGTTCTGGCTGAAGGAGTTCTTGGCTCGCTGGAGCTGAGAGACCGTTGATTCTCGCTCCTCCAGCTTCCTGCCCACCTCAGCTTTACAGGACACAGATGGTTGAGTCGGTTCCTTTTCACTCTGAGACTTTGGACTGAAGATGTGTTCTTACCACATTCAGCCTGAGCTCGAGCTCTCTGCGTGCTGGCCTCACTGAGCTGCCTCTGCAACTCGTCTACTTTGGCTTTGGCCTCGTTCATTTGGTCTTCATAGTGGCGACACATCTTCTCTGAAGAGGTCTGCAGAAGAGAGGGAATTACTTGAACCTCTTGTCTAAAACTTGGCCAATAAAACTTTTCCGATTCAGATCTGTGGTTCTGTGGCTCAAACCTCTTACCTTAGCCTTTGAGAGATGCTCCACAGTCGAGGCCAGATCATCTGCCTCCATCTTGGCCTCGCTCCTCTCCTTCTCCAGCTTCTGCTTGACTCTCTGCAGGCTGTCGATCTGCTCGCTCAGCTCTGCCACGCTGTCAGCGTGCTTCTTCCGTAGAGCTGCCGTTGTGGCCTCGTGGTGCAGCATGGCCTCCTCCAGGTCCCTGCGCAGCTTCAGAAAGTCCGACTCTCTCTTTTTGTTAATCTCGATCTGGGCGGAGGTGGCTCCGCCGGCCTCTTCCAGGCGCTCGCTAAGATCTTCTAACTCCCGGGCTACGTCATTTCGCTGCTTCTCCACCTTGGCTCTGCAGGCCCTGTCGGATTCCAGTTCCTCCTCCAGCTCCTCAGTGCGAGCCTGAGAACAGCCATGTGCGTCATTTCTGTTGCTTCTTCATTAGTCGGATGAAAGATTTACCTGCAGCTCTTTGATCTTCTTCTGAAGCTGATTGATTATGGCCTGTTCATCTTCTATCCTGGAGGTCATTCCATTCATCTCAAAGTCTTTCCTGTTGGAAAACATCAGGACTTTAGCTCCCACTAGTGGGTGAATGTTTGCACATTTAGGGCTTATAAATATAATTAATACTTTTTAAGCTTCTCTTCAAGTTGCTGTTTGTCATTTTCCAGATCCATCACAGACTCTAGAGACAGTTTCAGATCTCCCTCCAGCTTTCTTCGGACCCGTTCCAGGTCCAAACGCAGTTTCTTTTCTTGTTCAAGGGAGCTTTCCAGCTAAAGAGAAAAAAAGACATCTGATAATAAAACACTGACATCCCACTGTGGGGGAAGTTGTTCAGATCTTTTCCTTGAGCTTACATCATCGACTTGTTGCTCCAGCTTGGCCTTGGCTTTGGTCAGAGAGTTGACTTTGTCCTCCTCTGCTTGCAGGTCGTCCAGTGTTTGTTGGTGCGCTTCCTGCAGAGCCTTTTTCTCTTTGGTCAGCTTCAGAATGGTTTCATCCAGAGCTGCCATCTCCTCGATCAGGTTTTTAACCTAGGGCCAAGAATGAATAGACTCAAACCAACATCCAGGGAGGAAATAAAACCAATCAGCGCCCCCTGCAGGATTATTCACCTTATTTTCTGTGGCGTGTTTCTCTTTTTCCACTTTAGCCAACGTGATTTCCAGATCATCAATGTCTTTCTTCAGTTCCGCAGACTCGTCCTCCAGCTTGCGCTTCTTTGCAAGTATGTTGGAGTTCATCTCCTCCTCGTCCTCCAGCCTCTCCAACAGCTCCTTGGCTTTGGCCTCCAGCTGGATCTTGGTTTTTATCAGCAGGTCACAGCGTTCCTCGGCATCTGCAAGATTGTCTTGCTCCTAAAGAAGAAGTAGAAGCGAGAATGTTTAGTACATTCTATGCCAGGGTTGGGATCAATTACAATTGTAATTGTGTAATTTACGATTAATTACAAGTATAACGTATGACGATCATAACTGAATTGTAATTGTGTTCAGACATTTGATTTTAATTGTACAGTAATTGGAAATTAAAATTCTATAAAAACTGTCAACTACAAATGAATTAAATGTAAAACCAGGCTCACACATATGTAAATAGCGTTCAATTAAATGTTTCATATCAAGTTTACCTGTCACTTCTCCTCAGGATCATTTTACCACTTAAAAAAATTGAAATCAAATCATTCTATTTATAAAAAGTGCTTTTCATACAAAAAATAAATGCAACTCAAAGTGCTTTTCCAAAGTAAAAGGTAACACAAAATGTAAAACAAATTAGACGATAATATTTTTTGTGTAATTTGCAGCTGATTTAAGACAAAACTGACCCGTTATCGTAAGAGATGCTAAGAGAAAGCTAACACAAGATGAAGGCTACGTTATATGGAATTATTTATTAAAGGCTCAGTAATCGTGATTTTGTGAATTTGAACTTTTGTAATTGAGAATGTAACTGTAATTGACTTTTAGGAAGTAAATAAATAATGTGTAATTTAAATTGGATTTGAAAAAAATGTCAGTCACTGTAATCGTAATGGAGTTGTAAACGAACATGGATATAGAAGATAATAGGGATGTAACGATTCACTCAACTCCAGATACGATTCGATTCACGATACTGGGTTCACGATACGATTCTCTCACAAATTATTTTACAAAATGGGACTGTAGACAAATGATTAAAAAATATTCCTTTATTTTTTTTGGAAAAATACTGTACTATTTTCCTTTTATTTTTCATTGTCAAAAGAATCCCTTGATAAACTATTCAAAACAATGCAATTTAACTAAAAAATCTTGAATGAAATAAAGGAATAATACAAATTAAAAAGAAGCCTATTAATTTAAATTCTGGTTCTATAATAAACAATGCAAAACTGCATAATAGTTCTTTTTCATTTTAAAAGTGCAACTGAAAATGTATTTTGTGCCTTAACAATTGGACTTTTTAAAAAAAAAAAAAAAAAAAAAAAACAGTCTGCACTGTATTTGCGTCAGATATTTGTTTGAACCAGCAGAGGGCGCTGGTAACCCAGTTGTCGGTTGGCATGCAGATATCTTGCAGTGAAGAAGAGATGCTATGCTAGCAGACAGAGCTAATAGAAAAACGTGACTTTTACAGATACTCACGTAATATTACAGATATTCTTTCGGTGATAAAGGGGTAAGGAATCATTTATGAACATGTTTAAGAGTAGAAGGCGGCGAGAAAGAAAATATTAGCAGATTTCGCCCGCTGCCAACACTTCTGTATAGCGCCCTCTGCTGGTTAAAAAAAGTACTGTGATTCAATTTTCACAGTATCGATGTGAGCCTTGATACCTATGAATCGATTTTTAACTGCCTTACTCGTTACATCCCAAGAAGATAACTGAAAAATGTAATTGTCCCTGAATTCAACACCTACCGCCTGTAGCTGCAGAGAAAGGTCATTCTTCTCCTGGGTCAGGCTGACCTGACGCTCCTCCAGCTCCTTCCGCTTCAAATCAGATTTCTCCAGCGCCTCCTTCACCTTGGCCATCTCGTCTTTGAGGGCCGCTAACTCCTTCTCAGTGGCAGCGCTCTTTAACAGAGGCTTGATCTTAAAGAACAGCTTCATCCACGGCCAGTGTTTGACGGCGTTAAACGCTCGGATGTTCCACTGAATGATCATCAGAGCCTCCCTGAAAACACAGGTTAAAAGGTCACGATTTAAAGTTTGATGATGGACAGCTGGTTGTTTTAAATTTGATAAGCAGATACAATAAATTATATGTTGGTTAAAGGAAAATAAAGTGGAGAGTTGTGTTTAATCCCGTTTCAAACCGACCTTTACCAAATCTTGATACATCGTTCATCATACAGTACATTAAGGGTGTAGGAAAAATATATTTATTGCAATATTTCACTGCGCAATGATCATATAAATCCAAAAAATGTCCAAATCAATTCATCGTGTTTTTGTCAGTGAACGCACCATCAGACCTGGTTAAACTACTTCACTCCTCAATCCATTTTAGCTGGAAGTTGACTGCACATTATTTTCACAACACAAACTGGACACCTTCATAGATGTTTGATAAACATACTGTATTACTAATACTTGTTTTTCATATTGTTTTTGAATTACAGTTGGGTTCCATTTACTTGTTCTCGCAATTTTTTATTTATTTTTTTGTTAAAGAACTTAATTGTATCTTAACATTTTGGTCAGTGAATTTTTCCGTTCAGAAAAGGAAATCGATATATATATTCATAAGCAAATAACCACTTTTTTTATTTTGTTTTTGTTTTTCAATTTCCTTTTCTGAACAAAACATTTAATGATGAAAACATACACTGATCCATTTTGTACTTGTAAAGGATACATTTGTAATTATTGACATTTGAATTTTATTTCAGCAGCCTTTAGAAAAATAAAAAATTGTCTAATCAGCCAAAAGTGTGTAGATTGAAGCAAAAGCTTATACACACCTACCCCATCACAAAAAAACAAAACAAGGCTCTCTAGATAATATAAAAAAAAAAAAAATGATAAGATAACGTGATGTTTAGCATTTGGGCTTTTTGAGTAGTCGTGAAAAAATGTTAAATTGCTTCTGAAATGATAATTATCTTAGAATGGTGTGACGAATGTTTCCATCCACTCAGTGTTCTAGTAGATAAGAAAGTCATCCTGGTATTTTTCTGATGTATTTTCTATTTGGTCTCTGATATTTCTTTGACCACTAATACCAGCTTTGTGTTGCCGCTCCCATTCAACCGTCCTCAGTGGGATGTGACATGAAACCAAACACCCAATGATTCTTTTATAGTTCCCCGACTGAGGCTGAACAAGGTTCTCAGATTGATTTAGTCTCGGTAGGAATAGTCTCACTAAAAATGGACCCGGGCCAAGGACTGGGTCAAGGACTGAGTGTTCACAGGGTTAAAGCGGATGTTCTCTCACACACACACACACACACACACACACACACACACACACACACACACACACACACACACACACACACACACACACACACACACACACACACACACACACACACACACACACACACTGTGAGTGAGTGAGTGTGTGGCTGAGTGACGAGTGGAGACGGAGCTGATTACATTCCTGCCATGACACCATACTGGGGGCCTCTCAAAGGTGAGCGTTTGTGTTTATTTAGAAACCAAACACCTTGTGTCCAACAGGCCGCCTTTAATCCTCCGTCACCCGCCACACATGCCATCGCTGCACTCAGAAGTCCAGGCGCCGTGGACAAAAGGGTCCAGGGGTCATAGAGAACCCATGGAGGGGGCCGCGGGTTGCGTCTTTATTTTTAGGAAAGGGTCTCAGCAGCTGCCACTCGACACATGTCGCCATGTGGCTCTGAGGACACGTCCACATTGTTCCATGTGGAGGCAGAGAATGACCAGGGACCGTGTGTGTGTGTGAGAGGTGCCTTATTTCCATGGCCACACACACACACGCCTGGTGACCATACAAGGACCTGCACACGCCTCCCACACGCTGATAACGCTGCCCTTAAATGCCACACATACCTGAGCCCAGCAGCGAATGATAAAAGTATGAAGTACACGGACCTTACTGACTGCAGCATTCACCAAGGTCTCTGCCTGAGGAGGTGCTGCTATGTTATGACTAAATGGAACAGTAATGCAATGGTTTAATTCCTACTTGGAGGAGCAAAGTTATTGTAAGCATTGGAAACTTTGAATCTGACAGATTACCAATGTCCTGTGGGGTTCCTCAGGGATCTGTTCTTGGACCTCTTCTGTTTAGCCTTTATTTGCTTCCTCTAGGACAAATTTTACAGAACTGTAAAGTTGATAATCAGAGCTACGCAGATGACACACAACTATATCTATCACTGAACCCAGATGACTATGGTCCCATAGAGGTGTTGTGACTGTTTAGAAAAAGTAAACTTCTGGATGAGTGATAACCTTCAACTAAATGGAGGTGATTGTCTTTGGTAACAAGGAAACGAGGACTGCTGTCAGCGAGAACTGGATCTTGAGTCTCGATCTTTAAAAGATAAAGACCAAGTCAAAAACCTTGGTGTTCTGATTGACTCAGATCTGACATTCAGCATCAGATCAAATCTATCACAAAAACATCTTCTACCGCCTAAAGAACATCTCCAGAGTCAAAGGTTTAATGACTCAGAAAGATCAGGAGAAACTGGTCCATGCTTTTATCTCCAACAGACAGGACTGTTGTAATGGTCGTCATCAAACATCTACATCTGGTTCAGAACAAAGAGGTCAGAGGTCATTAATCTAGTTTTAAAGTCTTACACTGGCTCCCAGTCAGGCTCAGAATAGACTTTAAAGTTCTGCTGCTGGTTATAAATGTGTGAATGGGTTTGGTCCAGAATACATCAGTGAGATGTTAGTCAGGTATGAACCCAGCAGGTCTCTCAGATCTATGGACACAGGTCAGATAGTGGAGACCAGAGCTCACAGTGAACATGGTGATGCAGCTTTTAGTTGTTATGCTGCAAATAAGTGGAACAAACTGCAGCAGAGCTGAAGTCAGCATCACATGAGAGGATTTTTAAATCAAAGTTAAAGGCTTTTCTTTTTCTCTATGATTGAGGAGATTTTTTTTAATAATTTCACTGATTTCATGATCTCATTGATTTTTAAACTGTTTGTTTTTTGCTGCACTTTTAAATCATATAAAGCACATTGAATTGCCTTGTGTGTGAAATGCGCTATACAAATACATACACACTGAAAGCTTGTTTTACCTCATCCCAGACTGGTCTGTTTCCAAAAGCCTTTCACCAAATAAACCCTGTGTCTGCATCTGACCAGCAACCCTAAAGCTAGACTCAGTCTCATTTCATCCAAAACAGCCACAACAATTGGGGCTCGTCCCGAGATCTAAATACATCAGATAATGAGGTAAGTGCAGAAGTTTCTTTTTTAAAGCAGAACTAAGTAACTTGCGCTTAGCGATCCCCCTAAAGGTCCCTTTTGGTTATGTCACTGTTGTAAAAACTCTGCACCCCCTATCGCCTGCCCCACCCCACAGATACATGCACACCTTCGCTCTCCCAAGACGGTAGCAACCGATCACTGAAAAATCCTAATACAACAGTGACACTAAGGGTGCTTTCACACATATAGTCCCATGTGACCATGTGAACAATATGAGGAAGAGAGACAAGTAAAACAAATGAATGATGTGGGAGTAATACGGAAGGGAGTGTGGAAATGTGTTTGTGTCCTGACAAAGCGGCTCTGAAAATGGATGGATGGATATTTGTGTGTGTGCTGCCTGACGGAACGCTGGGTTGGGAGTGTGTGTGCGTGCCTGTTGCAGCGACGACAGTGTGTTTGTATTGGGCTGCCATAAATCAGTGCGTCTTACCACCGGGTCAGAGGCAGGAAAGTTGCAAGTGCTGTTTTCTGGCCAGAGACAGCAGAGATGAAAAGACCCCCCAATCACCCCATAAACACTTGTATTACCCTCACAGAGACTACGAGAAGGATTTCTTAAGGTGAAAAAGTTACTCGGTTCTGCTTTAACATTTCAGATGGTGATTGACGAGATTAAGAACTCGTTAAAAATCTTAAATGGTGGTGGGAAAATTTAGAATTTTTCTTTTTTAAAACAAAAGAGACAAAGTATTTAAGAATGAGGGGTCCAAATTTCTACCAAATAATTTGTCTTGTTGCTGAAACACAGCCTGAACGTTTTACTATAAATCCAAACGTAATTCTGGATTTTGTATTAAAATCCACACGAAATGAGTGATTCTGACTCTGGGCAGTGATTGCAGCAGCGTCTCATTCTGTGCTTTGTTTCTAACGCTACATTCTGTGAGTTTCTGACAGACCGATGGTGACTTTTGTGTGTTTTTTTTTTTTTCTTACTTTCTTTCCAGCATCTTGCGCAGCTCCATTCTCATGATTATCCCACGAGCCACCGACTGCATCAGAGTCAGAACGATGGCCAAACGCTCGTCTCTCAGCTCCTCCAGGTGACCCAGTAGACCCGCTTTAAAGAACACCTGCACACACAAGCCCTGAGTTAAACAGCTCCTTATGTTAAATGTACATGA
Organism: Gouania willdenowi; assembly: GCF_900634775.1. Classification (NCBI taxonomy): domain Eukaryota; kingdom Metazoa; phylum Chordata; class Actinopteri; order Blenniiformes; family Gobiesocidae; genus Gouania; species Gouania willdenowi. The sequence goes on from NC_041048.1 coordinate 39,044,986, forward strand.
TGTGATTACAGCTAAATCTAGAAAATGTTTGATGGTTCCCAACATTTTTCAGGTCGTGACCCCATTTTTTATATCACTCATTTCTGGGGACCCCAGAGATATTTTTTTTTTTGTCAATTAGTTTTTGATCATGTTTGTTGTACTGTTACAAATACAGAGTAGCTAGGATTAGTGCACAAAGTGACAAGATGCACTAGTAATTATATTTATTTGAACCAGGGAAAGTATAAAAGGCAATTGTTAGAGATTGTGTTGTTTTACTTTGAAAAAGAATAACTAAAAAAGTATAATTTTAATGAGTAATTTTTTAAGTCAATTACTAAACATTGTAGGTGATGTGTAAAAACACTGTAATACACTATTTAAAAAAACAATATAATTTATTGTCATTGAAATTTGTATTTTTTTAATTGAATTTAAGTCTGTTGAGGACAATAACTAATTTATTTAAACTCTATCTGTATTTCATTCACAAGTAGTTCACTACCAGTGTGAGCCCAAAAAGGCTGGAAAAGTAACATTTCTGTTGTTTCCATGAATTAAACGTTGGGCTAAACCAATGGTGGATGTTGATATTGTGGCTTCCATGAAGATGCCCAAATTACAAACCTTATTTAATGTGTCAACAAAGAAACATAAGAAATCATGGTATAGGAGGAGTAAAAACAGTTGTTAAAGAAACTTTTCCATCTTTGCATTTTTCTACAGAACTCCAAATCCCACAATACATTGTGCCAAACTTTTCTGAAATTGTATGGAAGCTATTGTCCCCAGTTAATTTAATTTAACAAAAATGAATTTACCTTTGTGTGTCCAAACTTGTACTGATTGTGATCGATGTCCAGGGAGGAGAGCAGCATCTCTGCAGCTTTCCTGCTGTCCACAAACTTGTCCTCTGGGATGGCGTGTGGGTTCAGGATGCGGTACCTTGATTAAAGAACCAGACATGGACAACCCGGAACATTTCCAACATGTTTTAGAAGACGGAATGCCATAGCGGAGGCTTTACCGGTGATTAAAGTCAGCGTAGAGGATGCGGTTTGGAAAACCTTTCCTGCAGATTCTGATTCCCTCCAACACGCCGTTACAGCGTAGCTGGTGCAGAACCAGGAACGGGTCAATAATCCCTGTAGGGACCAGATTACAGATGTGAAGCCGGTCTAGTCTGATGATTTGTTGGTGTGTGTCAGGGTTGGGATCAATTATGATTGTAACCACGTAATTGATAATTAATTGCAATTGTGATGTAATTGTTATTGAAAAAATACAGTATGTTGCTGTTGTAATTGAGTTTAGATAATTGACTTTGTAATTGACATGGAAATCTGTCATTTGTAATTTAAACGCAAACCTGTGGAACCTTGTTACAGTTCTATGTCTTACATTATGTAGTTAACATTTATTAAAATATGTTACATGTGAAGTTTTCCCACTACCTGTCACGTCATGTCACGTTTTAAATCAATAAATAAATCTGGAGGTTTACTCACAGAAAAAGGGCTCAGACGCCCACACCAAAAACATTTCATTGATCAGGAACCCTAACTAGGGAACCAAGAGATGAAAAACAAACTGGATGATGGATAATAATAATAATAATAATAATAATAATAATAATAGGGCGACCGTGGCTCAGGTGGTAGTGGGTCGTCTTCTGATCGAGAGGTTGGGGGTTCGATCCCAGTACCTGACTATGTGTCGAAGTGTCCTTGGGCAAGACACTGAACCCTAAGTTGCTCCCAGTGGTCGACTAGCGCCTTGCATGGCAGTCCTGTCCCACTGGTGTGTGAATGTGAGAGTGATTGGGTGAATGAACTGATATGTAAAGCGCTTTGAGACTGTTTCAGTGTGGTGATAAAGCTCTATATAAAATCTAGTCCATTTACCATAATATTTTTTTGTGTTTTATTTACAGCTGATCGAAACGCTATCAACTGACTCGTTATCAGAGAGATGCTAACAGAAAGCTAACACAAAATGATGGTTACATTTTATGGGATTATTTATTAAATGCTCAGTTAACATTTGTAATTCAAATTTAAATATTAATTGACTTTTAAGGGAAAAATAATAATTGTAATTGGAAAAAATTCTGGTCACCGTAATTGTAATTTAGTTGTTATTGAACGTGGATGATTGAAGAGGTAATTGTAATTGATCCCAACCGTGGTGTGTGTGTTACCTGGAGTCTTGGTCTCATTGGGGATGATACAGCGGACAAAGTGTGGCTGCGTACTGCGCAGGTTGGTCATCAGTTTATTCAGGTTTTCCTGGAGGAGGAAAAAAGAATGAAAGTGTGACGGTGCAGAAAGTGATTTATTTCACTCTGCAGGATGATGATGATGATGATGACATGAAGAGTCGAACAGGAGAAAGGAGTCAGCACAGACTTAAAGTGATGTTCATGTGATCATTGCACTAAACATCACTGCAAGTCTTAACTGCCTCCCTCCAAACGTCTGAGGAGCAGCTCCATGATCAATCCTTTTTTATTCTCTTAGTTTACTCACCTTATGAAGCTGAGACACCGTCTGGAAAGAAGCTGCTTTCTTCCTCTTTTCTTTCCCCCCGGGTTTGGTTTCAGAAGCTGAATAATAGACGGATTGGTTGATTACTTTTGCTGATACAACATTTATCTCCTGGGCTCGGTTTTTCAAAAGGTTTAATCTGGATCAAATTGAGCCTTTTTTTTCTTGCTATCCATGAACACGTAATACAAGGGTTGTTAAAGGTGTTTTAGTTCAGGGGCCAAATATGGACCAGTTTGATCCCACAGATTCTAGGTGGGGAGAAATAACTTTTACATTATTGTTCCCTGGTTATCAGTTTAATTCACTTAAAAAAATCTGGATTTTGTGACCAATTTTTCTGTAATTTAGAGGAATTTTGTGGAGTTGTTCGTGAAAAATTGCAAGGTTTGTGGAAAAAGAGTTTTTTTTTTTTAAATTTCATGTGATATATATATATATATATATATATATATATATATATAAAAAATTCAAGTCGCTAAAAATATTGTAGAGTTGGTGAATTTGAGATATCTACAACTGAATTATTTGGTAATTTACACAATAATTCATGTTTTCTCTGTCATTTTCATTTTGTCCTGCGGGCCGAATTGGATGCTCAATAAGGCCGGATTTGGCCCCCGGGCCTTGAATTTGACGTAATCCAACCAACCAGCAAATAGAAGCTGCAACAAGGGATCAAATAGTGTCTAACTATTGCTTTGATTTGGATTTCAAAAAGCAGTGAATACAGTGCTTTATTAATCCTGTTTTATTATTGCATGCATCATTAAAAACAATCTAAAAACCAAACAATCATTTTGATTGTAATGAATATACATCAATTAGTGATAAATATATTATTTGTGGTCAATATTAACAGCTGTTTGGGGGATTATTTAATGAGGCTAAACTCTTTCTACTATGCTGTAGGTCTATACTGTTATAACCTACTGTACCAAACCACTGTAACCTGATGGATGAACAAATTAAAATAAAACCTTATGAATACATTGGATATATACTATATAGTGCATGATCCAAGTATAAGATTAATTTATACACTTTTAAAGTTTCATTACACTTTGGGACTGAAATCATCACTAAATCCAGCCTTCTGATGGGATTAGTTTAATTTTAATTTTTTTTTTAGATTAAAAAGTGATCCAATCCTACTGAAAAGTAAACTAAAGGTTTGATTCTAATCAAAACCAAGAATAGATTACGTGATCTAATTTCCCATTTTCAAGATTTGATCCAGAATCCGAGCTGATAACTTTTGGAAAAACTGGGCCCTGGACTTTGAGATGCTGAGTCAGTGGTTCACCTGAATCTGAGCTGATGTACTTCTCATACAGCGTGGCCAGCAGCTTATTGGAGGACTTTTGGAAACAGGCCACCACCGTCTCATTCAGAGGGTCCTTGTTTTTGTCCAACCATCCAAACGTATTATAAGGCACCTGTAGATGGAGATGACTCAGCAGACGTTTCCACCACATCTTCAGTACTAAAGGAGTGTGTTTATGAGGGGACTCACCACTCCAGCATAGTGCATCAGCTCAAAATGAGCCTCGTACTTGCGCTTCTTGTCCGGACGAGGTTTTTGGAAGTTGGGCGACTTGCCGAGGTGGTTGTCAAACAGCTTGGCTTTAAAACTGCCGTCCGTGGCTTTGGGGAACATGCACTCCTCCTCCAGGATGGACATGATGCCCAGTGGCTGAGAGAGAGAACAAACAAATCATTTCAACATCATTGTGTACTTGTTTGCACTTCTACGTATACAAAAAATACAAATATGTAAGAAACTGACAAAATCCAAGCAATAAATGACATATATCAGTCCTGACAGGATCTTCACTTTATATTTTCTAGATTTTGTGACCAATTTCTATTTAATTCAGGTAAATATTATGTCGGAATTTGATGAAAACCTGTCATTTATCAGACCAAACAAACTCATGACTCAGCAAAACTTCAGTCAAATGACACGGTCCCAGGCTTCAAAATAAAAGTCATAAGACTCAACGGCCTCGGGCTGAAAAACGTTTAATTTTGAAGGAACCAGAAGTACACGTGACAAAGTTGAAAAGCCCTTTTTTCCTTTTATGTTTTCAAAGTTAAGATCTATCAACATATTGTTTGATTAATAAATCTATAGTTAAATGAAATGTTGATAATAATAAATAGAAAATAACATATTGATGACATCATGTTGTGTTTTTTGGTTTGACAAACAACAGAGGTTTTCTGATACCTGAGACTCACTCTGAGACCTGAGGATGTCCTAAATGTCATCCGTACCCTACTGAACTGAGACCACCATAACATGATGAGGTTTTACCTTTTCAATGAGGTCGATGCAGGCCTGAAGGTCGAGGCCGAAGTCGATGAAGGTCCATTCGATGCCTTCTCTCTTGTACTCCTCCTGCTCCAGGATGAACATGTGATGGTTGAAAAACTGTTGCAGTTTCTCGTTAGTGAAGTTGATGCAGAGCTGCTCGAAGCTGTTGAGCTGCAGGAAGAAAAGTGAGTCAGCATCTGATCAGCATCAGGAGAAAAGACTGAGGCTGTGTTGTAAATGTCAGGCTAACGTACAACTCATATTAACGTACTACTCACACTAACGTACTACTCACACTAACATACTACTCACACTAACGTACTACTCACACTAACGTACTACTCACACTAACGTACTACTCACCTTAACGTACTACTCACACTAACATACTACTCACACTAACGTACTACTCACACTAACGTACTACTCACACTAACGTACTACTCACACTAACGTACTACTCACACTAACGTACTACTCACACTAACGTACAACTAACACTAACGTACTACTCACACTAACGTACTACTCACACTAACGTACTACTAACACTAACGTACTACTAACACTAACGTACTACTAACACTAACGTACAACTCACACTAACGCACTACTAACACTAACGTACTACTCACACTAACGTACTACTCACACTAACATACTACTCACACTAACGTACAACTCACACTAACGTACTACTCATACTAAAGTACTACTCACACTAAAGTACTACTAACACTAACGTACTACTCACACTAAAGTACTACTCATACTAACGTACTACTCACACTAACGTACTACTCATACTAAAGTACTACTCACACTAAAGTACTACTAACACTAACGTACTACTCACACTAACGTACTACTAACACTAAAGTACTACTAACACTAAAGTACTACTAACACTAACGTACTACTCATACTAACGTACAACTAACACTAACGTACAACTAACACTAACGTACTACTCACACTAACGTACTACTAACACTAACGTACTACTCACACTAACGTACTACTAACACTAACGTACAACTAACACTAAAGTACTACTAACACTAACGTACTACTCATACTAAAGTACTACTCATACTAACGTACTACTCACACTAACGTACTACTCACACTAACGTACTACTAACACTAACGTACTACTAACACTAACGTACAACTAACACTAACGTACAACTAACACTAACGTACTACTCACACTAACGTACAACTAACACTAACGTACTACTAACACTAATGTACTACTAACACTAACGTACAACTAACACTAACGTACAACTAACACTAACGTACAACTAACACTAACGTACAACTAACACTAATGTACTATTCACACTAACTTACTACTACTAACACTAACGTACTACTAACACTAATGTACTACTAACACTAACGTACAACTAACACTAACGTACAACTAACACTAACGTACAACTAACACTAATGTACTATTCACACTAACGTACTACTCACTCACACTAACGTACTACTAACACTAACGTACTACTAACACTAACGTACAACTCACACTAACGTACAACTCACACTAACGTACTACTACTAACACTAACGTACTACTATTCACACTAACGTACTACTACTCACACTAACGTACTACTAACACTAACGTACTACTCACACTAACGTACTACTCACACTAACGTACTACTAACACTAACGTACTACTCACACTAACGTACAACTCACACTAACATACAACTCACACTAACGTACTACTACTAACACTAACGTACTACTATTCACACTAACGTACTACTACTCACACTAACGTACTACTAACACTAACGTACTACTCACACAAACGTACTACTCACACAAACGTACTACTCACACAAACGTACTACTCACACTAACGTACTACTCACACTAACGTACTACTACTAACACTAACGTACTACTATTCACACTAACGTACTACTACTCACACTAACGTACTACTCACACTAACGTACAACTAACACTAACGTACTACTACTAACACTAACGTACTACTACTAACACTAACGTACTACTCACACTAACGTACTACTATTCACACTAACGTACAACTCACACTAACGTACTACTACTAACACTAACGTACTACTATTCACACTAACGTACTACTATTCACACTAACGTACTACTATTCACACTAACGTACTACTCACACTAACGTACTACTCACACTAACGTACTACTACTAACACTAACGTACTACTACTAACACTAACGTACTACTCACACTAACGTACTACTATTCACACTAACGTACTACTATTCACACTAACGTACTAACACTAACGTGCAACTAACACTAACGTACTACTTACACTAACGTACTACTCACACTAACGTACTACTATTCACACTAACGCACTACTATTCACACTAACGCACTACTCACACTAAAGTACTGCTCATATTAAGTCCGATGTCAAAATTAAAATTAATATTTACTTTTAATATTTACTTTTAATTTCCAATTGGATAGTATGAAAAGATTGAGTACCTGAGAAATATATATGTATTCTATATGGGGAAATATTTGAAGTACGCTCGGTGGGTACACTAGTCATACTCAACCGTCCCATGATGCATTGTGAGGGGAATGTAAAATAGCCCTGGGATCAGCTTGAAGCTAAAAATCAAAATTTCAAAATAAAAGCATCTCCTCTTGTCTTCCATTAGTTTTGAATGCTTGTGTAAATAGGGCTCTTATTTTGAAGTTAGTTTTGTCAGTAGCACAATGGAGAGTCTCCAGAAACCTCCGAAATGTCGGCATGAAATGTGTTTCCACAAGTTTTCTGGATCTAATGAGCACATGTTGATATTCTACTTGGTCACTTTCTCACTTCAAATGTTTTCAGAACTTTGAAAGGTGGAGAATCAACAGAGATATTTAGCCTCAGTGTGAACATGGTTTATGTTGTTGTAGGTTCCAAATGCATCTTTGGAAACTTGGAAGTATACTTCAGTGGAAACGGTCACCATACTAACATAGTATATAGTATATACTCATTGAGTGTGTAGTACGTTAGTGTGCGATTTCGAACACAGCCTAAATCAGATGGGAGGGGCTCTGTGGTGCAAAACAATGTTTATTCTCAGGCAGATCAAAGGTCAGTATGTGTTTTGGTCTTTGGATTTTCCCCTAAGAAAAGGATGTTAAAAAAACCAATGTGTGACGCTTTTACTTTGAAAACGGCGACTTCCACTCGCGCAATATACGTTAAAAAAAAGGACGTAACAGAAAATAAAAACAACCTGTTTTTAAAGTTTTGTTTATCCCTTTTTGACCCTGATAAAGAAAACGCCTTGAATTTCAATTTGAATTTTTTTTTTCCTTTTCTAAATATAAAATCCAATGACCAAAACACACACTGACTGAACCTGTAGCTATACATTCTTATTTGTCATTGAACATAAATAAACTCACCTCAAAGATCTCAAAGCCGGCGATGTCCAGGACGCCTATGAAGTACTGACGTGGCAGTGAGGTGTACAACGTCTTATTGATCCGTCCCACCAACCACTTAAACATACGGTCGTACGTGGCTTTGGCTAGCGCGCCGACGGCATAGTTAACCTTTAAAACATATAAACAGACAAAGGAAGGGCTTGTTATTCACATCAATCGATCTTTTTTTGATCAGCGTATTGTCGGAACGTGTCGATCATACAGATTTGTTTGTTCCCGTGAGGCAGAACTTCTCAAACGTTTTTAATCTGCTTTTTCATAGACCTAAATACCATAGAACTGATCTTTTAACGTTTTAACTGAGCTAGCTCAAATATTTTATCAGTTTAGGCCACATAGATCAATAAATCAAAGATCATTTACTTGTAAAAAGACGTAAAAGGTTCAAAGTGGCGCTCGACTAAACCGATGCAAACATATCTGCTATAATGTCTAGAACATTAGTATAAAGACATAACTCAATGGGATTTTTCCTGTCTTACTAGGCTTCCAATGTGTAACTTTCCCTAAACCAAGCTTGTGTTTACTATGCCTGGAATCTATTTACTGCTTGATTTATTTTGTTTCCAGCTTGTCTTTGTACTTATTAATTCTGTTTATTGTTTGTTCTTGGTTTTGTAGAAAAATGGAAAATGAATAAACATTGTTTATTGACATTTTCAGGAAGGTTTCCCACATTGCATTGTGGGATGTGAAGTCACAGCGACAGATGCAACGAAGTGTTTTTACTTCATTCACAAGAAATCACAGTAAAAAAGAAGGAAAAACTCTTCCGTGCATCCGTCTACAGGACTCCATATCCCACAATGCAATGCAATAAAATGTCAACAAACGAAGTGTTTAAGGTGGAAATAAAATAAAAAACTTGTTTGGTGTATTGATCCATGAGGCCTAAATTCTGATTACAAATGTTTGTGTCCAGCAGCTTTAAAGATTAAATACTGTATCTTTACAGTAGAAATAAACTTAATTAAAGATGACTTGTACTAGTCTTGAATATAAGATAACATTTGTTTAATGTGTTACCCATAAATAAAATATGTGCATTTATTTAAAAAAAAAAAAATTGGCATGATTTTTTTCTGGCCTGTCTGACATGATCATACTTCAGTGACACAGCAGTGCGTCATGTAAAATATTATATAATGTAGATCAGGGTTCCCCAATTACTTTTGGCCACATTATGGCAATGGTTGACAAATTGAGGGCCAAATTGTTTGTTCTTTTCCCATTTGACTTGTAAGCATTGTTACATGTACACATGTGGTTTCCACCATTATTATTAGTGCTATTATTATTAGATATAAGGCTTCTGTGGGCTGGATCTAGCCGGGGGGCGCTAATTGTGGTTGACGGGCTGTAGCTGTAAAGTATGATTGTTTTATTGATGCGTTGGTCCTAATTATACTTAATTATACACTTTTGTTTTTTTTATTATTTCATAGACCCCCCATGAGAAGCCCTGCTGTAAAACAGTGAGTTGGCGGTGGTCCTCCTCACCTGTTCGACATTCTGTCCCTTCACCACGTACTCGTTCCCCACCTTCACCCTGGGGTGGAGGAGGCCTTTGATGAGGTCGGCTGAGCTGACCCCCATCAGGTAGGAGGCCTTGTCTGCACCTGAGGACCACACACACAGTGAGTCCCCTCCAGCACCAGCACCACCCATGTGTCTGATCACTGCGTCTCACTCTCGGTGCCGTCGGCCTCCGCCTGTTCCTCACGCTGACGCTGTTTGAACTTCATGTTTCCAAAGTGCATAATGGCTCCTACGATCTTATAGCAGCCGTACTTCTCATCAGCTAGGAAGCCCAGGATGTCCATGGCATGCTGCACACAGAGAATACATTTTAGCTTTTTATACATACCGTTGACATACATGTTAAAGCAGGGGTTTTCAACCTTGGGGTCAGGACCCCATTTAGGGTCACAAGACACTGGGAGGGGCTTGTCAGATGCCTTCCAGAAACTAAGAATATTTTGTAAACAATTTGAGCCCATTTTTGCTTATTTTTACCCTTTTTCTGCAACAACACCAAAACAAACCTCTTTTCATCACTTTTTCTTGCCATATTTTTGCTCTTTTTAATGCATTGTTGACGTTTCTGCAGATTTTTTACTATCAAGACATTTTGGCACTTATAAACCCTTTCCACCACTTTTCCTCCTAATGTCACATATGTTGATCCGATATTGTCACTTTTTACTTCTTTTCACCATATTTCATGCTTATTTTTTCCCATTTAACCACATTCACTATTTGTCATTCCCATTATTTGCCAGTTTAAACTTATTGTTCCAACTTTTTTCTGCCACTTTTAATCAACACTTGGGACCTATTTTTTTTTTTTTTTTTTTTAACCACATTTTACCAGCTTTTCTGTCACTTTTAACCCATTTTATTTCTGATTAAAACAAGGATTTACAGCTTTAATATGACTATAAACTATGCCACAAATACTAAACGTTCCTGGATAACAGTGGATATTATTCAGATGAATAAATAAATGTGTGTATCACAGATTCATAGAACAATGGACCATCATTTTATTGACTTTATGGATGGACCCCAAAAATCTCTCCCCTTTAGTCCCCCTTATAGATGGTCCTGTCTCCACATGACTGTTCTTCAATGTTCATGTCTGTGTTCAACCACCTTCGCTACAGTGGGGGTCCCTGCTCTCTGGAACCTTTATTTTTGGGGGTCGTGGGCTGAAAAGGTAGAGAACCCCTGTATTAAAGATCATAAACTCTCACGTCAGTGGCCATCAGCTCCTGTCCATCATCCAAGCTCTCCACCGTGGTAACGCCCTGAGAACACAGGTGGTAGTCGTACGGGTTGGAGGACACAAGCAGCATGTCTGCAAGAGAAAAATTACAAGATGGAGAAAATTTGAATGCATCACAGTTTGGTTAAGGTAGTTGTTTCTCAAGTGGCAGAAATGGGGGTAATGTAGCAAAAATGCACAAAAAAGGAGCAAAAATATGGCAAGACGAAGTGATGAATGTAGGTTAAAGTATGACACGTTTGGTGTAGTTGCAGAAAAAGGGTAAAAATTAGCAAAAATGGGCTGAAATTGTTCAAAAAATATTCCTAGTTTCTTGAAGGCATCTGACGACCCCCTCCCAGTGTTCCAGATTCAAGACTAAATGTTTTCGTTCCTCGTGAACAAATAATAAAACTCAAATTATGACACCAAACATGATCAAAGTTTTCAGGAAAATCCTCCTAATTCCTGTTTAAATCTAATTTCAAAAGCATTAGTTTTATATTGAATAATGTTTTTGAATCACTTAATTTTTTCTGGTAATTAATGGCAGGGTTTGCACTTCAATGTTGAATTTGAGGAAAATAAAATATTACAACTATTTTAAGGGCAAAGTACTTCTTATTTATTTTATATTTGCATTAAAACAAAATGAAACTATAGAAAACTCCTCATACATTTTATTTGATCCTTAAATTTTAGTTTGTTCCACATGTTTGTGCCCCATGTGTTCACATAACTCAGGGGTTCAGGAACCAAATACAGACCAGTTTAATCTCAAGTGGGTCACAGATTTTAGGTGGAAATTCAGCAATATTAACACTAATGTGCTGTAGTTTGCACTTCCACCTATAATAGTATTTGAAGTATGTACAGCATCGACAATATCCAAGTAATAATCTTAAATGTTCTTGATTTTGACCAATTTTTACTAAATTTGAGAAAAATTGTTGGATTTTGTAAAAATTGAGAGTACTTAAAACTTTTAGAAGTTCAAAATGACTGCCATCATGTGATATAATCATGGGAAAATGTGCATTTTCACTGAAATTGTGTATTTGAAGGAACTAAGATGTGTACAGCTGAAGTAGTACATAGTACATTTTTTTATTTTCTCCAGCGGGCCAAATTGGGAGCTTCAAAGGGCCAGATTTGGCCTCCGCGCCTTGAGTTTGACACATGTGACATAACTTCTTAACAACAGGTTGACAAACCTAGGAGCTCGGGCTTCTTCTGAGACATGATCTGGTAGTAGATGTGGTAGCTCCTCTCACCCGGCTGCTGGAATATCACTCTGGATTTTTCCAGAAGATCTGAGCATTAAAGAAGGAGCGGCTGGTTAGGAATGCAATGAGAAACCATTACATATAGAAATCACAGCCAGTGTCCTCACAGATATCGATGTCAGCCGAGGCCAGCTTGCCAGTGGGCCCGAAATGGATCCGGATGAATTTCCCCTGCAGGGAAAGAATCAGGAATACAAATGAAACCTGATAATTGAAGTAGAAATCAAAGGAAATTTTTAAAGTAACCCACAAATCTGGAAGAGTTGTCATTCCTTAGAGTTTTGGCATTCCCAAAAGCCTCCATGGCAGGATTTGCCTCGATGATCTGATCCTCCAGAGTCCCCTGAGATACACATTTATTTATTCACTTATTTATTTGTGAATTTATTTGTATTTTATGCTTTTCTTTAAATGGTGATGAACGTACCCCAGTCTTTGTGAGCGGATCTTGCTGTAAAAGAGGTGAAAAAGCAGTTTGAGTGCATGAATAATGGCTTCTCAGATCATAAAAAGGGAAAAACTGCACAATTGACTGGAAAATTAGAAAGTGGTTAAAAAATAAAGGAGGGGAGGAAAAAACCAATCAGGAAAACCAAGAATGGCCACCATGTTTTATGCAATGAAATGTGGAGAAAAGAAGGGAAAAACTTTTAGCACAAAACCACAAAAAAAAACCAAAAAATTCAAAACGGAGGAAAAAAGGTCATGAAGAATGAAAATATTCAGCCTTAAAGGGAACAAAAGGAGGAGGTTTAAAGATAAAAAATCAACCCAAAAAGCAGAGTGGAGCGGCTGGAAATGGCTGCACGACAGATGATGAGGCTGAGATATGGAGTGTATGAACATGGTTTTTACAGGGATTCCTGGGATCAAAAAATGATGGAGGAAAAAAGAACAAAATACAGGAGGGGAGGAAAAAAGCTTAAAAAGGAGGGAAGGTAGAAAACCAAAATATGGGTGGAGCCACATCAGCCTTACGCCTTTTTTGGCCGTTGTGTCCCCAAGAGCTGCCACAATGGCAAAATACTGAATGACACGTTTCGTGTTGACAGTTTTGCCAGCACCGGATTCTCCGCTATAGGAGTGTAAGAATACAAAAAGTGTACATAAAGCAGATTAAAGAAAAAAGTCCTCACAAGAATCAAAAGTATTGCTATATGGAAAAAATGAGGGAAAATTACTTAAAAAAAAGAATGTTTGCATGCAGGGCCGGCCGCTGGAAAAGGCGACCTACGCAGTTGTTTAGGGTCACAGCCTGGAAGGATTAATATCTATATTTGTAACATAGCTATTGTTTGGTACAATAGTTAACTTATAGTTTCACTTTTTGCCATTTAATTTTTAATACTTTGTACTTTGTTTTATTGTTTCATTTTATTTTATTTTAATTTTTTTTTATTTTAAGTTTTTTATTCAAAATATTTGACATTTATTTTGTGCTCAATTGCCATTGCCTTCATAACATATATACTGTGTGTGTGTGTGTGTGTGTGTGTGTGTAGAATATTGTTGCCCTGTTACAGTAACCTATCACTGATTTTTTTTTTTTAAATTTTACAATAATTAACACAAATTAACGTTTTCACCATTATTATTATTACTGTAAATACTTTGCAAAACGTTTGTACTTTTTTAATTCGTGTTTAATTTATTTTTGAATTTCAGTTTCATTTATTTTTTTTCCAGAATAAAACTTTTTATTTATTTATTTATTTACTTTCTCAAAATATTTTAGCTTTACTTGTTATTCATTAGCCATTGTGGCTGTTTTTGTATAATAATTAACACATTTTACTCTTTCACTATATATTTATTATTGAATACTTGCACTTTTACTTTTAAATGGTATTCATTTTCCATTGACTCCATAACTATAATATATAATAATTATTTTAAAATGAAGATATTTGTTATTATTTCGTGTGTGTGTGTGTGTGTGTGTGTGTGTGTGTGTGTGTGTGTGTGTGTGTGTGTGTGTGCGTGTGTGCGTGTGTGTGTGTGTGTGTGTGTGTGTGTGCGTGTGTGTGTGAGATTATTAGGGCCACCAAAATCCTAGGGCCGGCCCTGTTTGCATGAAATATCTGATCTAAGACTTCCCAAACAGAGAAAATAAATCTGAAAATAAAAATATAGCAGAAACTCACGTGATGAGCATGGACTGGTTCTCCCGGTCTGTTGAAAACAGGAGGAACAGTTGCTTTTACGCACAGTCACTGCGCGTTTGACGCTAATCTGTGTTTTAATAAACGTGTTTTAATAAACGTGTGCATGTGCAGAACTCACTGCGCAGCATGTCGTTATAAGCGTTGTCTGCGATGGAGTAAATGTGCGGCGGGGCCTCGGAGCGACGTTTGCCTTTATAGGCCCCCACCACAGGGGCCGTGTACACCGGGAGCCACTTGTACGGATTCACCGCGACGCAGAAGAGCCCGGAGTAGGTCTGAGGAGGGGGGACACACACGGTCAGATCATACACACACGTATACACACACTGTGAAGCCTCACATAGATCATCCAGGCCGCGTATCGTCTGCGCAGGTTACACAACACCGAGGCCTCGTTCAGGTGCGTCAGCATGGCCATGTCCTCGATCATGTCATACTTGGGGGGGTTCATCTGCTGGATGTCGCACTCCTTCACTGTCAGGGTCTTAATTCATCCATCACAGAGGGATTCACTATTATTGTCACGATGTTGTATAAAGCAGAAGAAGCATAAAGTGTGTGAGGATTCCTCACCCTTCCATCTGTTGTCTCCACCACCATTTTGTCTCCGTGCGTCTCCTTGATCTCGATCTCTACGTAGGCCTCTTTGTCATCTGGGATCCAAGCTCGTTTCTTACCTATGAACAACAACAATCAGTGATTACAGAGGCTCACACTCTATTATATTCAATATACTGTACTACCTTAATATTAAATGTTCTAATAATAAAACAAGTTTTTCTTTTCAAAATGTGCAGTAAGTGAAACTAAGTAATATATTGTAAAATAGACTTAATTTGATTTAATAAATGTTATATCATGTGTTAATGTTCCATTTATTCAGACAACTTTGAATACATTTATTTCAAAGTAAATTTCCTAAAACAAAACAAAAACATTTTAATACAAAAAAAGAAGACAAAAATGAACTTGCTGGAATTATTTAGTAATGTTAATTTCTACACTGAGGCAACATGTGTTACAAAAAACAAAACAAAGAAACAAAACACAAATGCATAATTTGGTTATTTTAAATTATTTTTGCTCTTTTTCTCTATATTACTATAAGATATATTTGGACACTTCTACATGTTGTGCTACTACAGGCCAAGCCTACCGTCGAAGGAGGCGACGGTCTGTCCAATCATCGGTTCATCTTTGCGTAAATACTGCCCAGCCTCTCCTAACTCCTTGATGTCGATGCGCGGCATCGTGTGCGCTCCTGGCCCTTGGGGGACACCGACGTCAGTCCTTTTGGTGAGAAACACAGCAGTCAGTCAGTCACAGTCAGTGGGATGTGATGTAGTGAAGCAGCAGAAGGACGATGGAGAGGAGATGTCTGTGCGTAAAGAGCGCTGTGCGTAAAGCGCGCATCCAGCACGGCCACAGAGGGAACCCAGTGGCAAAGGCAGATACAGTTACTCTAAAGTTACTCTGTCAGGCCTTCAGGCCCCGTGCGCACAATGCGTAAATATCAACCTACCAAACAGGCAACCACAGCTGTCCACGTGCCTCTGCAGGGCGAGCGCAACGAGAGAAATGCCAGAGGCCGGAGATGCGCCCTGATTTATAGTGCGCGACTCAAGGTCACGGTCAGTGGACATTTGTCCCTCATTAGCATGAAGCTCCTCCTCCTCCGACGCCCATTGGTGCCCAGCCTCGGTCTCAATTGACACAAAAGGAAAGCTACGTTTTTGTCATTGCACTGAAGCTATTTTTGTGTCCCACTCATTTCCCACAGACTGACAGGGTCCAGCAGCAGCATCCCATAGTTTTCACTGCACAATGAAGCACAGCCACTCATAGACTGTACACAGCATTTAAAAGATGGGGAAAAAAACTACATTGGGATTGGTTTAAGACGCATGTCAAACTCAAGGCGCGGGGGCCAAATCTGGCCCTATGGAGCATCCAATTCGGCCCACAGCATGAGAAAGTAAAAATGACAAAGAAAACATGAATCATTGTGTAAATGACACTCGGAAATATTTTCAGGGGTTCAAAGCATGTAGGCGGTGCTTGAGATTATTTCCAGGGGGGGCAAAAAAAACAATAGAATTAAATATATAGTAGTATATACAATAATGCAAAAATTATTTATAACAATTGATAATGTTGACAAAAAATTGCTTCAAAGCATCGTTTTATGTTAGTAAATTAATGATAAAATAAAGTCTGGCATTAAGAAGAAGAACCGCGCAACAGAAGAAGAACCAACCTAAAGTCTCAAAAGTTTGGGACCATTTCACTGAAAACTTATACTACAGAACTAACATCTGTGACATGAAACTAACAGGAACTTAAAATATTTGTATACTATGTACATTACAGTATTTTTTCAAATGAATTTTGGAAAACTGTAAAGAAAACTTTTGACTACTAGGGGGGGCAATGCTCCCCCTGCCCCCGCAAACTTTGCGCATGGCTCACAGTTTTCCCAGTGCTTATATCACACAATTGCAGTTATTTTTAATGTTAAACTGTTGAAAAAACTCAAACTTCTTACAAAACTCTTAAATTTTCATCAAATATTTCCCTTAATTAAAGTCACAAAAACTAAGAACATTTAAAGTGAAGATCCTGTTGAGACTGATATCTGTCACTTATTGCTTGGATATTGTCAGTTTCTTACATATTTTGTATTTTATGTATACGTAGAAGTGCAAAGGAAGGCACAATAATGGTGAAATTACTCATTTTCCCGCATATGATCTGTGGCCCATAAGCTGCTCCGTATTTGGCCCCTGAATTAAAATGAGTTTAGGTCATCTTTGGACAGGCCTGCTGCAGCGTGGGGGCCAGAGATGCGTGTTTGCTATTGTGTGGCCACAGAGGATGCAACCTTAGAGCAGATTATTTTCGGAGCTGTGTGGCATTAAGCAGGATACTAAAAATACGCTGTATTATATTAATAGAGAACGGTATGACAGAACCACTCCCACCTCACAATGAAGCGACAGTTATGAACCTGAGGTGAAGGTAATGGATTGCAAGTACTCACGTTACTGTAATTGAGTTGGTTTCTATATTTAGTTGTCATTTTTTGAATATTTTTCTAAATCAGTAATTTTACATGTACTTAAGTACGTTTTTAAAAGAAGTAAAGTAACTCATTATATTTCTGCACCCAAACCGTTACTGAGTACATTTTTTTTGTTTTTGTTTTAAAATGATCAACGGACATTGTGAAAAATTAAATAACCAGACAACAATTAAATGCATCACATCATAGCCGACCAATCAGATTAAATGTAATGCAGTGCATTCAATGCTGGTTATTATCTCAGGTTTAGAGTCACTAATTGTAGCTATACTTATTCATTTTGAATTGAATTCATTTGAATTTATTGATTATTTAAAAAGGACAATGCACATTAATAAACAGACACGCTGTAAATGAGCCAGATTTAGCCAAAAGAGGCTGGTTTTTATCTAGTGTCCCTGGTCAGATTTTAAAGGGCAACCTAGAATGTAAAATATATAAAAATACATAGAAAATACAACATGACAAAAGAGAAGTATGACAAATAACAATAATACATATTGACAGTATATTACAACAGGAGCACAGTTCAAACAAATTATTTAATCCATACTTAACACAGGAGAAACAATGAACAAAAATCTAAATTAAATAAAACAATAATAAAATAAATTCATGGGTTTAATTTATCTAAAAAATAATTGTACATTTTGACAAACCTTGTGAAAGTAACTTTTACTTTGAGTACTATCTAATTTAGCTAGTTTTTACTTGTACTTGAATACAATATCAATCATGTACAGTAACAGTATTTCTGCTTGAGTAGCATATATCGGTACTTTTTACACCTCTGGTTATGAAGACAAAACCAATAAACACGTGGTGAACCATCCTAATGACGCGTTAAAGGGATTATTCTGTTATTTTTAGTGTTTGTTATGTTTCCTTTAAGGTGGAGCTTGTTCCAGTCGTCCTGTAGGATTATTAAAACATACCGAGATTGTAAACGTTGGCTGAGATTGTCGTGTTGTTGTGTAATTTGGTATTTCCAGTGATCGGTCCCCGAGCACTGATGTGACCTTCAGAGCAAACGGAGAGAGAGGTTGGTGCCTGGTGACAGGGCAGCAGCGTGGGATTGGGAGGGGGCACCGTGCACACTTTCTCAGAATAGACAAAGCCAGCATTCCTGATATAGATATCGGTGGTTAGCCATTGGTCACGTCAAATTCTGACCACATTGAAAGGATGAAGTAAAAATGTCTGGCTTTTTAGGCCGGACTGTGGTTTACACTAGTTAAAATCACTACTCCTCTGTTATTCATGAACGAATCCACTGAAAGTTGGTAGCTATAATCTATGGATGTGTATGCATTGATAATCGGAGCCTGATTTTTGATTTGGGGCACACGGAGGCCCCAAGGGGCCCCCCCAAAAAATAAAAACAGAACTTGATTTCTCATTTTTTTGCGAGCGAAATATTACGACGGTTGGTGGTACCAAATTATTGTCACATACCAATATATAAATGGGGCCCATTACCCCGTACGTATCATGGGGGCGCCAGGGAACCCCCGGGGGCCCCATTTTTCAAATGACTACTCCTCCGTTAGTTCTTGTTAGATCAGAATACAGTTTTGTATGAATACTCTATGAATGAATATGATGAGACGCTTGGAGCCCTTTTTATGAAATGGGGCCCGGTAATCTAAAATTTATGGGAACATAGTCATGTGATGTATTGTTTCAAAGGTAATTCAATGTAGATTACAATTATGCAATATAACAAATGGGGTCCCCTGAAATTTATAATAATTTAAAAAAGAATAAAAATTTAATTTTAGAATGTTTTGAATATTATTCTTTTTGAAATTATAACACCACACACTCTAGATCCCATATCTTTGCTTCTGTTATTGGTGTCAAAATGTATTTTTTGTTACTTCAGACGTTGATCTCATGAAGTAATGGCCTGCTTTAGTGTTGAGCAGAGGTGTAAAGAATACTGATATGATCTACTCAAGTAGACGTACTGATACTGGATTGAAATGGTACGACTCAAGTAGAAGTGGAAGTAAGTCATACATAAAATACTCAAATACAAGTAAAAAGTAGATTAAAGAAAAAGTTAGTTACTTCTACTGCCCACGTTTATTTTTGGTAATAAATCTTGCCACGGACAGGAGCATGACCCATGAGCTAACATGGAGACGTTTGGTGAAAGTGAAATGAAAAAAAAAAAACAAATTCTGAAGGAATTTAATTAAAATGAAAACATTACAAACAACTTCAGGTAAGATTTGATTATTTATGATGGCCTGATTGTGCTGTCACATACTTTAAAACAGAGGTGGACTGGGACCAAAATTCAGCCCTGCCATTTTGTGTCCAGACCTACACTACATTATCAGAGACCACGTAGAAGCTGTCAGTGATTCTCAACATGTGGCTTTTTGTGTCTTAATTGTAATTATTATTCCCCCAGAAAATCTTAAAAAGGGGGAAACTTTTAACCTATTTTTATCTATTTTCTTTGGCCATTTTGTGACTTCCTTTGTCCTCGTTTCTGTTCTGACACTTTTTTAGATTTTAGCATCCTTTTGCCAATAAAAATCAATTTTTTCCTTTTTTTGTCCATTTTTGTAAGTTATTTTTGACACTTTTGTTCATTATTTTGTTTTGACCACTTTTCATCTAAATAAGCTATAAATACCAATAAATACCATTTGTTTCCTTTTCCCCCCTATTTTTGTTCCATATTTTTTGCCCTTTTTCACTATTGTTGAACACATTTTGCCCATTTAAGCTACTCTATGCCATTAAATACCACCTGGTTCCTTTTTATTTGCCCATTTTTTGGCCACTCAACTGCTTTTTGCCCATTTTTTTCTTGTCATGTTTTTGCCACTTTTGGACCATTTTTGGCCACCTGTAAGCATGTCTGCCTCCACTCGCTTGTCAAAAAAAACCAAAAATGTAGCAGACCGGACCAGCCCACCGAGGCGATGCCCGGTATGCCATATGGCCACTCCACCCCTGCTTTGAAATGTATGTTTTCTCATATGAGGTACAAACATACTAAACATTAAAAACACAGCTGAAGAAAACTGTAGCAATTGCTTGGAGGGAGCATTTCAAGACAGGTGGGGGACCCCCAGATAGACCAGAGACCGATGACCTTGGAGACTTGTTGATTGGAATGATTGACGGCCAACAACCTTTAGAAGATATCCCAGATGATGATCAGCTGGACAGTTCAGGTGGGGAAGTACTCTATACTCATTTTCTATAATGTAAATACTAATTACCTGAGCTGGTGAGATATATAATATTATCTTTTGAATGCTGATAAAAAGAATCCCTACACCTCTATTCCTATATCAGTCTGCCCTATGGAATGAAAAAACAAGAAGTCCTTCAACATTCAAGCCCCCCTCCTGCTACGATATCTGCTGCTGTACTCGACTGGAAGGTGTCGCCGTGATTCCTCCAACTTTCACGGGCATCGTTTAGATTAGAGCCTGAGTTATTCTGAGAGGCTGGGACTGTGTTATGTACCGTGTCACTTGGTGTGCTGTTTGAAACGCTGGTATGCTGATAACACAAGGTGAAGATGTATTCCCCGTGTCTCCAGAGTGGCTGGCTTTAAATACACACACACACATCGACACACACATACACATGTATAGTGGCGGGCATGCAGCTTCTCCCAGCACATCTCTCTGCACTGCTACACTGCAACAGCTGACTCCTCCAGGCCGCAGCTCTCCTTACGTCCCCAGTGTTCTTCAAAATCATTTGGAGCAGAGCGAGGCCAAGCCTATTACAGTTCCTGTGTGGTTCGTGGCACATGTGCAGCTTTGAGTTACCGTTCTGTATATTAAATAGAGCTAAAGAGGCACCAAAACATTGGGCGGCTCCGTGCAGGTTTTCATGCCCACAGACTGTTTGGTGATGTACAAGTGAGGGGGTGACATTTGGGGCATCAGGATTTGATCTAGGGGTCGGTCACAGTTGTTTTAGATCATCATGCACTGAATGCCAACAGGCTTAGGCAGTGAGATGGAGAAAGATTGGGAATTATGACTCCACTCATTCCTGGCTGAGTTCAATCACACGCGGTCACACTTCTCTGTGTAAAGGTGGGATGGACAGGTATACAACTATAGAAGCATCTGGGCTTCAAATCTGCTTTATAGAGAAACAAATAAATAATTTGTTCATTATTATTATGAAAGAAGTCTCAACTTGTAGTGTTTAACAGATGTGTTGTAATTGCCTGATATCCTGTTGCATTTACTATTGAAGCTAATATTTGACTTTAACTATAGGCAAATGGCGGTCTGAAATAAATGTGTGCTGCCCCCAAACTAAATACACAAAATGACAAAGATTACACGACGCAATAGCAAAAATACTCAAAAGGACAACAAAAATACTCAAAATTTGTCCAAAAGCACAAAAGATGTCTGCAAAAATAACTGACAGACAAAAATGACAACCAAAAATTACTCCGAAAACACAATCTGACAACAAAAATACACAAAATGACAAACATTACAGAAAACAACAGCAAACGTACACAAAAGGACAACAAAGATTCACAAAATGTGTCCCAAAAATCTGTCCAAAATTACTAAATAACTGAAATCAACTTAAAAATGTATAAAATGACAACAAAAATGACTGCAAAAACACAACCTGACAACAAAAATACACAAAATTTAATAAAATTAGTCCTAAAGCACAAAAGACGTCTACAAAAATAACTGACAGGCAAAAATGACAACCAAAAATGACTGCAAAAGCACCCAAGATGACCACATAAATGCACTAAAATAGCTGAAAAATGCAAAATAACAAAAGAATATACAAAACATTTTCCCAGTCCTGTATTAATGCTCTGATTGGTCATTATTCTAGATGCTGACATGATTGTTGATGATGTGGCCCTCGGTTTGGTTTGGTTTAGTTAATCACATTTATGTGGCCCCGCTGTGATAAAAGTTGCCCATTCCTAAACAAGTTCCTCAAAGTAACACATGGTCAGACTTTAACATAATGAAGCAAAAGTTTATTGAACAGACTGAGTTTTTTTAATATATTTTTTTTTCATCCCATATTTACTATATTTACAAACACAGATATAGCAGGAGGAAAGACTTTGACTTTAAAGAAAGAGTACTAACCAATGAAATAAAAGAAAAAGGAACAGAAAACATCTGTGTTTAAGGGGTTTAGGTGTAATCAATAACACAATTGGCCTGCTGTGGTTGTCTGAGACAAACTAAATCTGAAAAATGTGTTTATCTGTTTGACTGTTTTATTTCAATGGGGTTTATTCTTGTTATAGTCACAAGTAAAGTTTTTAGCAGGCCTGCTTTTTCCTGCAAACAAGCACACACGCAGGTGGCTACCAGGAAAAAGTGTGTCGAGAATTGGGAGTAAACATTTTATCTTCTTGGGCTGGGTGTGCCCCGACATTAGTTGGTGCAAGACGTTTGGGCTAGTATAGAGAAGAAGCCTAAATACTGTATATCATATCCAAATCTTACACTAAGTAACGGATTGAAATGGATTAAATTAAGTCATGCCACGATTCAAGTTTTTGTTGACCACAAACACCCCCCTCCAGAAGAGAAAAGAAGAACAAGAAGGACAAAAAGAAGAGATGAAGAAGAAGAAGAGACAAAAAAAGGACAAAAAGAAAAGAAGAATAAAGAAAGAAAGACAAAAAAGAAGGACGAAAAGAGACTAAAAAGAAAATGAAGGACAAGTAAGAGATCAAAGAAGAAAAAGGACAAAGAAGAGACAAAAGAGAACAAAAAGAAGAGACGAAGAAGGACAAAAAAGAAGACAAGAAAAAGATGAAGGGAAGAAAAAAAGGACGAATAGAAAAGACAAAGAATAGATGAAAAAGGACAAAAACAAGAGACGAAGAAGAAGAAAAGGAAAGCAGAAGGAGATAGAGAGGAGAGAAGTAGAACATATCTATCTATCTATCTATCTATCTATCTATCTATCTATCTATCTATCTATCTATCTATCTATCTCTTTCATGTGTGATCAAAGTGTTCATCACTGCTGAATATTTCTCTATAATCTCCTCATGCTTTCCCACAATACCTTGCAGCACCTGTTTGGGCTCAGGTCTGAGGCGTTGGTCGTTGATGGTGGAGACGGTTTGACGCGTGGCACAAACACACCCAATTACTCCCCCCCGCATGCCCCCCAACCCCGCCGGGTGTCATGTAGCCTGACACGGGCTACAATAATACACAGCGGGGCTAATCAGGCTTTAAGGCGTCTCTTTGGGGGGTTTGATAGCTCAGTTATTAGCCTCTGGCTCCAGACAATAGCCCATCTCTCATTGTGCTAAGTTGCGTAGTGGGTTGGTGGGCTGGGGGCCCGCGGGGCCAGCCTCTCCTTCAGCGTGCATAGCAGCCCTCAGCTGTTCTTCTATTTCAGGCCCTGCGACGCATACCTCGGATCAGCTGGGCCGTCAGAGACAATGGGCGCACTGCCTTATCCAAACACAGGCCCGCAGACAATCCGACGCAGCGCAGGATCCTGGTGACAGCCCCTCCCCGCCCACACCCCCAGACTCACAAAGGGTTAACTAGGCTGCACATGCACTTCGACGTGTCCCTCAAAGATCTGAATCCAAACACAGAAGAGTCTGTGATGTGATGATGATGATGATGATGAGTACAGAGACTTTTTCTCAAACATACGTAACCAACTTAGTTCTGACCACAAAACTCACATCAGGTATTTCACAAAGTGTACCAATCGCTCACAAGCAAACCCTAAATATCATAACACAAACTGGTAATAGGAACACCTGAATTTCTAAAAGACACTCAAATATTGAAATGTATTGCAAAAGCTTAATTCAGGAAGTCGGGTATCCGGGTAAGTAGTGACATTTCTGCCTTGCAACGCCGGTCACCATATTTGTTTGGGTCATAACGTGTTGACTCCTGTTGTAACAGAAGAGGTTTCACCATTCAACATCGCAGAAAACGCTGGCTTTCCTTCATAGGACGGTTGAAAACGCTGGTGTCTGGTAGGGTGGGCAAGGGTAAACACTGGTCTCTACATGTTCTCTCTACATTTAATAAGTGGGAAGTGAACAGTTAAGATCTGAAATGAGGATATTAGGGGCATCTCAGTAGCTTTAGTTTTCATTCTAGATGGTAATATTTTGTATTTCCATCCACTGTAAAGTACACTGTGATTAATGGCGTATGAAGTGATCAGAATAACTTTTGAACACTCTTCATTTATGAGGTCATTGTAAAGATCTGGGTAGGTCAAATTGGGCCAATGTGTTAAATTGTTCATCCAAGTGTTGGCAGGGACTTTGTATGAGCGCTCAGATATCCCTTAATTTGGCCTTATATCGTCCCCTGGCCTCTTCTGGTCGTGTGTCTTCATAACTGTATAATTCTATTT
Organism: Gouania willdenowi; assembly: GCF_900634775.1. NCBI lineage: Eukaryota > Metazoa > Chordata > Actinopteri > Blenniiformes > Gobiesocidae > Gouania > Gouania willdenowi. Next base: position 39,070,025 of record NC_041048.1, read on the forward strand.
TATAAGAATACAGATATAAATCACCCCAGTATTTAAATAAATCTGGTTTTGTCATCCGATATACAGGAAGAGGATGAGTAATTTCTCCCCATCTCAAGATGGCGGTCGTTTATTTCCTACCGCTAGCGTCATCTGTTACGTAAACCCATATTCCCGAATGGAAATACTTTTTCCACAATTACACATCTCTGCTTGGTCACATGACCACTTCTCTCCAAGAAAGCATTGTGTGGTACTTGTGAACAGAAGAGGAGACCCAGACATTTCTTAGCTTTATACTTAAATATGATTACTGCCACATTAGACGTGAAACAACAAAGGAATGCAGAGTTCTAAGGAGGTTTGGAGCGTTTATCTTCCTGTAGAGAAGTCTCACAGGATGAGATTTTACAAGAGTTACGAGGCTCCAAAACAACCTTCATTGTAAACCTGTTCAAAGCACAATTATACTTACGAAACTTTAGAAATATTGCTTTTATTTTGCAAAAATCTGTAATGGAAACACAGCTATGGAGTCACAGCTCAAACATACATAATTCACGTTGTTCTAACCACATGACTCACATCAGGGATTTTACAAAGTTAACGTGCACCAACCGTCCACAAGCTGTTTCCATTACCGTTGGAAATGCAGAAAATCTAAATAAACTGCTAATGGACACAAGCAAATATTAAATGGTATTGCGAAAGCTCAATGGAAACACTTTTCGTGCAATTACACGTCACATGATGTGACGTACTTGGTCACATGACCACTTCTGTCCAAGAAAACATGGAGCGATACGTGTAGACATTTCTTCTGACATTTCTTAGCATTAAATCAGAGATGGGCCACAACTATGTGATTGTCTGATCTGAGGGCCACACTATCAATATTCATATTAGCATTTAGAATAAAAACCAATCTGAGCATTAATACCAAAAAGAGCAAAAAGTTGTGTCTTTGTAGTCCTTTTGTGTCCGTTTCTTGGTGTTTTTTTTTTAGTTTTAAGACGTTTTGTGTTTTTTAATTCATTTGTCTATTTTCTTGTTTTCGTGTTTATCCAGTCATTAAGTGTGTATTTGTTATATTTTTTTGTTATTGTCATTTTGTGTGTATTTCTGTCATTTTGTGCAATTTCATTGGCATTTTGTGTGTCTTTGAAGTCCTTTTGTATATGTTGTTGTTTATAGTGTGTCTATCATTTTGTGTACTTTTGTTAACATTTGCTGTACTTTTCTGTGCTATGTTAGCCTTCATATAACTTCCAGCTTCATGAATTACAATTATTTTTGACAAAGTAATTAATTAGACAAAGGGCTGCATGTGGCCTCCAGTTGCCTATGTCTGCTTAGTGTCACATTAGACGTGAAACAACAAAGGAATGCAGTGTTATAAGGAGGTTTAAAGCGTCCTGCAGAGAAGTCTCACGGGATGAGATTTAACCACAGTTACGAGGCTCCACAACAACTTTCAATAAAAACATGTTCAAAGTGCAATTATACTTTGTTGAAATTTTAGAAATATCACTTATTTTGTGAAAAGCTGTGATGGAAATGTAGCTACAGAGGCCCTCCTCCATGTTCTACATCTCTACACTTTAACGTTTCGTTGGAAACACCGGGACTTCAGCCGCTCCTGCTCTGCCGCGCTTTAAATAGACTTGGAAAGGAAAACTTGTCCCGTTTAGAAAGACCTTCAGCCGCTGACCTCCAGCATCTCCCTGTCAGAGCACACATAGCCTGACTTAATTTACAGTGAGCCCAGCAGAGGGTCCGTTAAAGGGATACAGGTGGCAGCGCTCGGCCTCCCAAACACAACCTTCTGTTTAGACAACGCGGCTGTCGCGATGAGAGGCATTTCAATGGGCCGCGTGGCCACTTTTACACTTTACACAGCACGACCAGCCTCACAGGTTTGTTTTCTGCACCATAGAAGAAAAAACCTCAGATCAACCACAAAGTAAAATTACAGTCTGCTTAACATCAGATGTGACACAGTGGCAAAGAAAGAGTCTCTGTAAGTGTGAGCTCTCTGTATCACAGTAAACAAGAAGGAAAAAAGGCACTAATATATTTATTTTTACCTTCTAAAATAGAAATACAAACACCGTTTTTAAACTTAAAGCTGCTGGAGGTGAATGTTTTAATCAGATAAAGACATAGGCCATGTTGTAAATATATTAATGTACTACTCTTTCAAAAAAAAATGAGTATGTAGTGCATTCAGATTAGATAGTATGAAAAGATTGAGTACATGAGAAATATCTGGATGTATACTATGACATTTTTTAAGTATGCACACTAGTCATACTCAAATGTCCCATGATGCATTGCGAGCAGAATGCAGCTTCAAGCTAAAAATCAAACATCCCCTTTTCAAAATAAAAGCATCTGTTCTTGTCTTCCACTAGTTTTTTTTAGTGCTTTTGTAAATAAATAGGGCTGTTATTTAATGACCTAAAAGGTGACTCCTATACGTGAGCATTTTACTCATTTATTTCCAATATAATGGTAATTATTGGGCTTATTTTAGATTACAAACAATTGTTATCACTGATTGTCTGATCTGAGAGCCACATTATCAATTTTCATGTCAGCATTTAGAATAATGACCAATCTGAGCATTAATACAATAAAAAAACCAAAAAAAAACCCAAAGTGTTTTGTGTGTTTCAGTTGTAGTTTTATATATTTTTTGTATGCAAATATGCAAAAGTCATTTTGCACATTTTCATGTGTCATGAGTCATTATCTGTTTTTTGGGGTCATTATTGTGTACTTGTCATTTTGTATATAATTTAGTGGGTTTTTTGTGTGTTTTTCTGCATTTTTTGTGTGTATTTTTGCTTTTTTTGTTCTTTTGTTGATTTTGGTGTGTTTTTCTGTCATTTTGTGTGTTTACTTTGGGTGGCGCACAAAGTTAAACAACAGGCGATCAGTTGCCAATGTCTGTTTTAGAACACTGTACGTGTGCACTTACATTTTTTCCTCTTATCATCAATAAGTATTTTTTTTTTTTTTTACTTTTTAATTCTTAAGATGCAAAATCTAAAATGGTCAAAACGTGGAAAACAAATTGATAAATGACTTTAAAGTGTAGTTGTTCTATCTGATCAAACAGGGTTCAGACAGGCTGATGCCCATGGTATGATGAAAGATACTCAAGGTACAATAAAAAGAGTGATGGATTACATAGAAATGGATTAAAAAAATGTAAAAAAAAGTTACATTAACAGATAGGTTCAAGCTTTGTAACTAATACACTGATCAACAATTAACAACTTTGTTTAACATTCAAAAATTTGAAGATTTTAAATGTATTTTTGCATTAGTGAAAAAATACTGTCCATTGTGATGAATTGCAGAATAAATCCTTTAAACACTTTGAATAGAAAATAAAGAGAAACTACAGAAATAATAACTAAGTGTAACTTCAAAACAAATATTAAAGCTTTTGTTATTTGGTTAAAAAAATGTTCTTCATGGCACAAGTAATGTCTATAATAATAACTAATAATGGAGATAAAAGACTTTGGTCTAATGAAGAAGAAAATCAAACATAGCTGCAGGTTTCAAAAAACATCATGAAGGTGATTTTTAATACAAGAGTCATTTACTAAATTAAATCTTTCCCCTTCCTAATGTTTTTAATTTGGTTTATTTGAGGAAAAAACATTTTCTGGATCAACTCTGAGCGACAAATGTTAAGCCTGTAAAGATGTACGGCATATTATTTATGGGATGAAAAACTGCTTAGCATTTTGAATAAAGATACAGTAAATAGTTGCACTTCTAAATAATGACAAAATTGAATTTTTCAATAATTATTTTTATGAATAATCACTTTAATTCTCTGTAACTGCAAAGTTTGTCTCTGGCTTCGGGGTCCGAACTTTTATGAGGCTTAATGAAATGAGTAAATGTGAATTGTCACCCACATTGTGTTGGGGACAGAGAATGTGAGAGCTCTATATGATACAAACGTTTGGGAATCCTGGTTTAGGGCGACAACAGCTGACAGATATCAAAGCTTTGTGGCTTTAAATCTCAGTGAGTGTGTCGCCACTTTGTCTCCCATGAAATATATTTACATTAATGTCGGAACATCACAGTGATTCAAATCATTCCAAATAGAAAGAAACAAATGAGATGGAAAATTCTGGATTCAAAATAACACTTCTGTTTTAACATGAACAACTCTGTAAACTGGATTGTAGTGTAGTAATGACATGGGCAAATGGCTGCCCGGTGGCAACCAACACGCGGCCCTTATTCTAAGTTTGTGTGGCATCAAATTGCACAAAAATAGCAAATAAATATACAAAATGACAGGAAAACATACAAAATGACAACAAAAATGCACAAAATAAGTTTCAAAACATCCAAAAATACACTAAATGGCTCCAATGACTCACAAAATGACAAGAAAACACATAAAATGACAAGTAAATAAAATAAAATTCACAAAATAACCTCAAAAACTGACAAAACAACTTCAAAAATATACATATACAGTAATGACAGGAAAATACACAAAATTACCTTCAAAACCACACACAAATACACAAAATAGCTCGGAAAACACACTAAATGATAAAAAAAAAACACACTAAATGATAAAAAACACACTAAATGAAAAATATACAAATTTAGAACAGAAATACACAAAATAAGTTGTAAAAAAACACACACACAAAATGACAAATAAAATATACGCAAGCTAATAGAAAATTATACAAATTTACAACAGAAATATACAAAATAAGTTCTAAAACACAAAAATGCTCCAATAACACACAAAAAATAAATAATATGACAGGAAAAAACACCAAACAACAACATTGCACATTACAAATTACACAAAACACACAAAACCACAAAAAAATTGTACAAAATGACAGATAACACTTCATAATGACTTTGAAAACACACAAACCCGTTGTTCTTTACTGTATTAATGCACAGAACTGTGTGTGTGTGTGTGTGTGTGTGTGTGTGTGTGTGTGTGTGTGTGTGTGTGTGTGTGTGTGTGTGTGTGTGTGTGTGTGTGTGTGTGTGTGTGTGTGTGTCAGTCTCAGGGAGTGTGCCAACATTTAACAGCTAGTCTAGGGAATGTGTAGTAAGACCCTGAGCTGGGAGCAGGTGAGGACTGAGGAAAAGCTCCAGCCCCCCCCCCCCCCCCAAAGACCCAATGCTTCACCCCCCCAAAGTGCAAGACCCCAACAGAAGCACAGGCCTGGCATTCAGAGACGTGCTACTTCCTGGCAACAGGCCAGCCACTTGGACCCCAGCTGCTGTGTGTGTGTGTGTGTGTGTGTGTGTGTGTGTGTGTGTGTGTGTGTCCTAATTGGCCCTAGCAGAATGGTGTGAACAGCAGTGCTGGGGCCTCAGTGGACCACTAGTGGACTACTAGTGGACCACTAGTGGACTACTAGTGGACCACTAGTAGACCACTAGTGGACTACTAGTGGACCACTACCACGACTACTACTTCTTCTTTTTGATTCTGTTGCCAAATGTAAAACAAACCAATCATGAAGCAGCTGACACACACCAGCTGACACATGTGAGAAAGGTTTTTTTAATTACTGCTACACACCAATAGAAGCAGGTTTGTGTGTTTCCTGTAGATCAGAGATACTTTATTTATCCACAGGAGTGATGCTGGTGTGACTGCACTACACTGCCCTCTACTGACATACAGGGTTCATCACTACACCACCCTCATTATGACTGCTCACTATAGCAAGCGCTAGGGTTGGGACGATACAGACTTCATGTTACGATACGATATACCAGTGGTTCTCAACCTTTATTGGCTCGAGTACCCCCTTTCTTTAACAGTTGAATCCAAACCCCCTTCGAACATTAACTATAGATAATAATGATGGAATGGATGAGTAATAACACACATTTTAAAGAATCTCATTTTGTAAATAAATGGAATGAAACAGTAGTTGGTGCCTCAGGAATAGATTTATTTCCTGTCATCTCCCTCCTGATGGGATTAAAACTGATAAATGTATTTTCAGTTCATTTTCTAATCAAGGTCATTGCTGTCATCATCAATCAATCAATTCATCTTTATTTGGTGTGTTTTGGTGTCATTTTGTGTATTTTGTTGTTGTTTGACTGTTTTTTGTTTATTATTCAGTATATTTTTCTCTTATTTTGTGTGTTTTTGTTGTAGTTTTTCTGTGTTTGTCGTATCATTTAAAGAACCCTAACCCGTAGTCTGTGTGTGTTTTGGTTGTGTCATTTTTTTGTTTCTCTGTTATTTTTGTGTATTTTGTAGAAATCTTGTGTGTTTTTCTCTCATTTAGCGTGTCTTTGTTGTGGTTTTGTGTATTCTGTTGTTGTTTGTCTCTTCTTTTTTAATTCAGTATATTTTTCTTTTATTTTGTGTGTCACTGTTGTCGTTTTGTGTGTTTCTGGTAATAGTAAGTATTTTTCTGTCTTAACGCTTGTGTTTTTGATTTCATTTTGTGTATTTTTTATTTTATGTGTTTTTGTGTGACGTTGGTATTATTTAATTTATTCTCTCAGTCTGTGTGTGTTTTTGATGTGGTTTGGTTGTTTCTTATGTTGTTCTATTGGTTTCTTTGATATTCTTGTGTATTTTTCTCTCATTTAGTGTCTTTTTGTGTGTTTCTGTTAATAGTAAGTAGTTTTCTCTTTTAATGTGTGTGTTTTTGGTGTCATTTTGTTGTTTGTTCTTTTTGTTTTTCAGTTTATTTTTTCACTTATTTCGTGTGTTTTTGTTGTTGTTTTGTGAGTTGCTGTTAGTATGATTATCATTTTTAACTAAAATAAACATCATAAACCCCATAATTTAATGCTTTCATTTGTTAATATTCCTCTCTCTCAAGTACCCCCTGTAGTGCCATTGTGTAGCTATAGGGGTACACGAACGATAATGGGCTCACTATAATGGTACATTATGTTGGTTAGGGGGAAAAAGATCAAAAACAAAACCATAAAACTGCAGTTGTTAAAATAATTAATGTTTTCTTTTCTTTGTAATATTGCCAGAGGTGACAAGTAAAGAAATACTTTGTTACTGTACTTAAGAAGCTTTTATCTGTACTTTACTTGAGTAATTATTTATTTTTGGTGCCTTTTTACTTTTACTCTTTACTTTTTTTAAACAAATATCTGTACTTTCTACTCATTGCATTTTTAAAAATGAGCGTGTTACTTTTAAAACCTTTTAATGACGCGACAAAGTATAAAAACGCAAAATTTCAGTAGCTTTTTTTCTGTTAGGCAGGTCTTTTAGTTTTATGGTTAAACATTTTCAAGTTTTATTAAAAGTGTTCACCTCTAAGCTGCTCTGGGTTTACCATAAATATGCATATGTACTTTTGTTTTTCTTGACACATTTTATTTACAAATTGTATTTATTATAAGTGCTAAATTCTGGTTTCCATGTACCAGTGTTTTACAAGTTCTTAAAAAAATAAAACATATGCAATATGCTGGTTTATTATTGAAGGGGCATTTGTTTTACTTTTTACTTTTTATTTTTTTACTTAACTACATTTAGTAGCACGTACTTTTTTTTTTTTTAAACTTAAATACATTTTTTTTAATTCAAGTATCTATACTTTTACTTGAGTACTGAAGTCTAATACTTTTGCCACCTCTGTATATTGGTAATTTAAGTTGTAAAATCCACACCTTTTGATTTGACTGTCACTACTGACCCCAGGTGGTTTTATAATGATGAGCACACTGGTGTGTTGATTGGAGAAGAGTTTGCTGAACACATGGACACACTGAAAAGAGACAGTAATATAATAAAAATTAATATACTGAATGACATCTAACCACTCCCCAATGTAAGTGGAAGTTTTGTGTTGATTTGTATTTGATATATTGTTTTCTGCTTTAGTTTTTTTATTGTGTGAAACCAAAATTGTCTGGAAGAAACCGTAGAATAATCTATTTATCTGTTAAACAAGGAAAAACAAACTTTGGAAGCAGTAACAATAAGCATGCTGTTAAATGACCATTTCAACTCCATAGGAATATAAAACAAATAAACAATAACAAAGATAATATTTTTTTTCTTGTGTAGTGCTAAATAGAATATATAAACAAAGACTGACAATTCATAATTAAAACCAAATCATGTTAAAACTATTAAAGATGATTTAAGCCCTGATTTAAAGGTACAACAAGGGTCACCAAACTGCACAAGCAAAAGCACTTCTTTAATACTAAATGTTTAATTAAAATATACAGCTATTAGACGAGCAGTAACTTTAAAAAGCAGTGCAACACTTGATTTCTCCTACTTTGTGCAATTGTTTCATTTTCATTACATTTCAGAGCAAATCATCATGTTTGTATTTTTCTAGCCCCTACTCAGCAACTTTAACTAATAAAACATGTAACATTTGTACAAATAATGTTACTATTATGCAATATTTGATAAATATATATATACTTTGCCACACTTAGTATGTCTAATATGAAGATTCTCAACAATACTAACATAAATTGGCCTAAAAGCTTCAAACAATAAATTAAACAATACAATAACCATCAGTTTCCCCTCAAATATCCTGCTTCCTGTAACGCTTGATTACACAACGTTGATGGACGACGAACCTGGACAGATGTTATTCTTTGACATTCTTCGATGTCAGAACTGAATGATAAATAAATCTCCTGACTTAGTTTGGACAGTTTAACAATTTGAGCCCATTTTTGCTTATTTTGACCCTTTTTTTCTGCAACTACACCAAACTTGCCATATTTTAACCGATTTTCATCAGTTTTTAAATCACTTTTTTCATTTCTCTTATTTTCCATCAAATTTCAATGCCTTTTCTGCAACAACATTTACACTTTCAAGACATTTTCAGCACATTTAAACCATTTCCACCACTTTTCCACCTAATATCACATATGCTGATCCATTATTGTCACTTTTAATCTCTTTTCACCATATTTCATGATTGTTTTTTGCCAATTTAACCACATTCACGATTTGTTGTTCTAGTCAATATCGACACTTTTAACCCCTTTTTACCACTTTTTCTGCAAAAATGTTGTTCTATTTTAGCACGTAAAAATGCACAAAACATACTTCCAGCTGAACTTTATTTTCTACAATTTAATTACAATTAAAATAGATTTAGTACAAAATTAGTTGTTCCAAAATAGCATGCTTTAGGGTAACTAATCATAGATAATGATGATTAGTATGGCGTCAAGTACACAAAAATATGCTACATTTTAGTTTGACCAGGACAGATAGAAAACCATGTTGGTACGTCTATGGGTGCAGTGTTCTGATCTTCCAGCAGAGGGAGCTGTGGGGCACTGTAAACAGGAACACCACAGGTTGGTTGGTTGGTTGGTTGGTTGGTTGGTGTGTGCACATGTGGTCAGCCTGAGAGGAAGCACAATGGGAGCCCTATGCCTGCACTGCACCTTGCAGGCAGCTGCTCGCTGGTATGTCAACGACGGACGACCAACGTTATGGCGTACGTCTCCTCTCAGTAATGAACTGGTTTATGTTTATCCTTAGATTTCCAGATTTAACTCAACTCTAGAGGCTGTTCCACCTTACACTCTGCTACAGTTTAGCTTAGTGTTTCTCAATGACAGGAAGGGACTATCTCATAGGAAGTGGAAGTAGGAGCGTCTCTCTCTCACACACACACACACACACACACACACAGATCGGCCGTTCGTCACCCCGTCCTGTAGCCATGAGCACTGAGAGCCAGGAACACCCCCTTTTTTTTTGCGAGGCTATGGCTGCCTGCTAGTATTTTGGTAATCGTCATCCTCCCTGACCTGCTGGCCTGATCCTGGCGCCAGGAGTCTCCATGCCTCCCCCCCCCCCCCACCTCCGACCACCCCCGACCCCATGGATAATTCAGACCAGCTGTTGCAAGGTGCCTTGCCTACTCCCACTACGCTCTCACACTTGCATCCTCTAAAATCTTGGATTTGTCTCAGGGAAAGAAAACGGAAAAAAACCTGGCGTAGGTCTTTTTTAGAGGCCTCTGGACTGGTCTTTGCATGGGGTCTCACTGGTGCATAAAATAAATCTAAGTCAATCACAGACCTGGTTCTTACGCAGCGGCAAATCAGCACAGTGACTGGAAATTATGTTGCAATGTGGAAACATATTTCAGTGGATTCTGGTTTGGGGTTAATGGTTTTCTTTCAGTGACCTGATTCGTCCTATTTTCCTTCACAGTTTGGACTTAATGGATAGGAATGTGTGTCACTGTGAAACCAGCCTTAGAGATAGAGGAGGTTTGTTGTTGTCTGTCGCTCCTCAGAAGCATCTCTTCATTGGTATCACATGAGGAGCATGTGCGTCCTCTGTGATCAAGTGATCCAGTCAGGAAAAAAAAAATACGTTCTTTCGTAGAAATGTCTGACAAACACTTTAAGGATATAGTCTCACATTGGCAACGGATCAGTTGATTCCGTCCGTTCCAAACGCTACAGAAAAAAGTAGACGTTTGCCATGATTTTCTTCTGCTGTCAATTTTTTTTAGTGCACTTGAGTGTTTTTGGCATTTGGGGTCTGTGAGTGAAGTAAGGTGCCTCTCTGTCTACGGTCTAACCACAGTGGGACTTTGGACTGAAATGGAGGGGAACCCCAAACGTTTGATCCCCGCTCCTCAATCCCCAGCTCTGCTGAGTAACGGCCCACAAGTGAACTGTGTGTGTGTGTGTGTGTGTGTGTGTGTGTGTGTGTGTGTGTGTGTGTGTGTGTGTGTGTGTGTGTGTGTGTGTGTGTGTGTGTGTGTGTGTGTGTGTGTGTGTGTGTGTGTGTGACAGAGGTTTGGATTGTTTTTCTCACAGCAGTGGTGGTGTGGTGGACTCTTAGAACAGCACTGGATGGTTGTCAGAGACAGAGGCCTGATAGAAAGACGAAGGTGGGGGGGGGGGGGGTAGCTGGTACAAAGAGCTGTTCTGGTGGAGCTGGAGGAAAATAGTTCATGCTGCATTGGGATTTCCTGCCATTGCCATGTTTAGCCCCCTCCTCCTCTCTCTCGCCTCTCTGTTCTGTTCTTGACGCCCTTTTTAGCTGGAAAGTATTCTGACAATATTTCAGCTTTAGAATGTGTTCTTAATTAAAAGGAAAGGTGTGTGGGGGGGATTCCACCATCTTCCAGACTTTTGCAATCAGGTTTTGTAATCTAATTTCCTCTCTTTAACTGTCCAGATCCAGATGAATCGTTTGGACTCGTGTACTCGATGTTTCTTATCTGAACAGTTTCATCTGATCTCTAATTGTGCTCGTAGAGAATTCACATGGACTCACCCTGACTCTGCTCATGTGAATCAGTGGTGGAACCAACAGGTGCATTGACATTTGGCTCTTGTCAGATGTTTCGGGTGGGTGTCAATGGCTATGGTTACAGGATGTTTTTCAGTTCAGAATTAGTGTTCTGCTTCCTGTTTACATGGAAAACAGGTTTATTTGCTTTTATTCAATTTCTCTTTAGGTCTGGGGGTTGGGAAGGGTTCTGATTGGACAGGGGGCTAATGTGACGTATTCACGTCTATTGGGAAGAAACACAGAACACACCTTTTCTTTTTGGCTACAACACGGATGACCACATAAGAACTATTTTCATTTTTATTTTGATTGTAGTCTTGAAGCAGCAGCTTGACGATAACAAACTGTTTCACTTTGGTCAGATGAGCAGGAGATAGAAGACGTACTTTGACCAATCAAAGCCAGCGGTTAGTGCAACGGCTACACTACCTCCATCTCTAGGATGTTGAGTAGAAGGAGAACTTTCAGATGACCCACACATCATTAGTGACGCTGTATGATCTGTTGCCAGGTTTCATGTCCGCTGGTGAAGCCTGTTTCATTTTTCGATGTCCGTGTGTGTGTAACATGTGTGTGTGTCCCCCCACATGTTTACACTTCCGTCCATCCACTCTTTTTATTATATCCAAATCTTCTAAGGTTCTTATTAAAGTCTCGGTTCAAGTCCAATGCTTGCTTTGGGCGGCCATCTTGGATTATGTCGTCACCAGCGGGTCATCGCGACAGGACGAGCATGCGCAGAATGACCAGAATTATTTTAAAGCAGAATGAAGATGTACAAGATTAAGGAATTATTCCATTCGGGATGAATCTAAAAAAATGTCACTGACTTGGGATTTAAGTTTATTTCGGAAAGGCCATTTCCATTTGGAATTAGGTGTTTACAAGGTCAGTTATAATCTTTTTAAGGAAGGTTTTTTTTTTAAATTCTGAAATAAAGGATAATTAAGATCTCACCATCATACAGACTTTTGCAATCAGGTTTTGTAATTCCATTCTCTCCCTTTAATGATCCAGATTAATCGTTTGGACTTGATGTCTCTAATCTGAACAGTTTCATCCAATCTCCAATTGTGATCAGCAAGAATCCACATATGGACCATGTCAAAATGAGTATATAGTGCATTCACACGAGATAGCATCTGAGAAATACCCTGGTGTATAATATATGGGGACATTTTGGAAGTATGCACGGTGGGCACACCAGTCATACTCAACCGCCCCATGATGCATTACGAGCAAAACGTAAAATGGTCCCGGGACCAGCTTCAAGCTAAATGTTAAACATCCTTGTTTCAAAAGAAAAGCATCTCTTCTTCTCTTCTATTACTCTTTTGTAAATAAGGCTCATGTTTTGTCAGTAGCACAAAAATCTCTGAATGTCGGAATGAAATGTGTTTCCGTGAGTTTTCTGGATCTAATGAGCACATGTTGATATTCTACTTGGTCACTTTCTCACTTAAAATGCTTTCAGAACTTTGAAAGGTGGAGAATCAACAGAGATATTTAGCCTCAGTGTGAACATGGTTTATGTTGTTGTAGGTTCCAAATGCATCTTGGGAAACTTGGAAGTATACTTCAGTGGAAACGGTCACCATACTAACATAGTATATAGTAGACAGTATATACTGTACTCATTAAGTGTGTAGTACGTTAGTGTGCGATTTCAAACAGACTTTGTTTTGTAGGTTCCAAATGCATCTTGGGAAATTTGGAAGTATACTTCAGCTTGAACGCTCATCATCCTAATCATACTTATAGTATATATTAGACAGTATATAATTGAGTTTGTAGTGCATCGTACGTTAGTGACATTTCCATCACAGCGATAGGCTGACCCTAGCTCTGCTCGTGTGAATCGGTGGTGGAACCAACAGGTGCTTCATTCACCATTTGGCTCTTGTCAGACGTTTCGGGTGGGTGTCAATGAGAAGGTGGATTGAGAATAAGGGGGTTTTTAAAGCTTCTTTGATGTGGAAGTGTTAGCTAGTGGAGCCTTTAAGGTGGGGGGGGGGGACATGTGTCACTCATTAGCAGTGTGGTGAGAGTGCTCTGGCTCGCAGGTTTCCCTTATAGTGTGAAGAGGATGCTGTGAAAATGGCTAAATGGCTACACGTGGGGTGTTCCTGCTAATAAACCTCTAGGGTTGTGTCAGGGCACTTGGGGGGTTGGGGGGGGGGGGGGGGGGGGGGGTTAGGGGTGCAACTAAAAATAAATTCTGAACAAAAGCAGTGCAGTCGCCTTTATTAACTGTCTATGTATGCGTTGAACATTGCACTTATGCGAACAAACACGTTTGTGAAACTGATAGCACAGGAAGCGGAATAGACTATTTCATTGAGAGGGTTCACTGCCAGCGTTCACTGTGTTGGGAGGAAGGGAAATGGAAACCAGATGTCCAAGATCCACCGTGAATATGTCAAAGCTCCCAGACTATGTCAGTTCCTGCGTGTCCTATTGGTGGACTGAGGCATTTCTGCGCTGTCATCACTAATGGCTATAATACTCCCTCCCTGTGGACGCCTCATACGGTCTTGGCTTCAGTCGTGATCCACAGACTCTGAGATAGAAGGGTCTGTGTGGTTCCGCTAGATAGATGATCGTTTTCTGTGTTCCTTGAGTTTCAGGGCTCACCACATTCCTCAGATTTCCTAACTTCCCATATCCCCCGGACTCAGTTGGGTGGCAAATCTCTCAGTACTCTTTTTTGGATAGATTGCTTTTTCTTGCTTGGGAAAATAACAAGCTATAGAGTAATGACTTAACAAGCAACAGGATAATGGCTTCAACATGTGCAAGACTGTGCACATTTGTTTCTGTGTATGCTCACATTTGTGCAAGTTCTTGCATTTTGGCCCCGTGTGTGTCTATTGTTTAGGAACCAACTGGGCAGAATTAACTGGATCTCTGTTTAGTTGGTGGAAATGTTTGAAAGGTCTTGAAAGCTGATGAATAGATGGCTCATGTAAGGGTGGGTTCACACCAAAAAAAATACTGAAGCGTTTAAACTGCTTTAGAATTCATTTGATAGGGAAAGTCTGTTTCGTTTGAGTCGGTGCGAAGAAGCAAACAACATCTAGAGCAGATCAGGAAGTGAGTTTTAGAGTGTTTGTTTTAACAAAAATCACAGCGTTTGCAATCGAATTCACAGCTGCAGTGCAAATGAAGTTTAAAAACTCACCGGAATAACCAGAGGTGAAAGTAACAGATTACGAGTACATTACTGTAATTGAGTTACTTCTGACAGACCGTCACACGAAGTGAGTTTTCCGCCTTGTCATTGTTATCACGCGTTTTATTCTGTTCTAATTATTTACTGCAGATGTGGGCAACTACCGCTCCCCAAAGAAAATGCACATTATAATGCCAAAAACATATGAAATAACAGACAAATAAAAAAAAATGACAAGAAAAATACAAAAAAAAAATGACCCCAATACCACACCAAATGGCAACAAAAACACACAGACAGAAAAATATCCAAAAGGAATCAAAATGCACACAAAATGACTGCAATAATACACAAAACTACACTTAGAATATGTATAACTATTCTAAAAAATATATTTTACAGTACAAAAAATGACAACTAAAACATTAAAACAACTCCAAAAACACCCAAAATGTCTGCAACAATACCCAAAAAATTAAAATACACAAAATGACCCAAAAATATATTTTACAAAAATACTGAAATAACACTGAAATGGCAAAAACCCACACAAAATAACTCCAATAACACCCAGAATTACAAAACACACAAAATGACATCATAAAAACTCCAAAAACAAGCAAAACTAAACCCAAATATACAAAAATATAAAAAACACAGAACGTTTTGTTCCTTCCTGTGGTATTGCTCAGATTGGTCATTATTCTAAATGCTGACATGATGGGTGATCATGTGACCTTCAGATAAGATTCAGAAGATCACGTCTTAGCAGCCCTCGCTCTGATGAAGTTGCCCATCTTTGATCTACTGCATGTGGTTCAACATTATAGCACCAAATTACATATAGAAAAGGTGCGTAATGTTGTGGTTCTGCCTCCTCTCTCTGTGTAGACATTTTTCAAACATTCTAGAAACAAAATAGTCAATTGTGAATCTTCCCTTCTGTTGGAAGTTTTCCATCCTAACCAGCTGTTATAAAGGCGTGTGTACACTCATGTCGCATTGTTTTTAAAATAGCGAATCGGGGCTGATTAATAGCCTCGCTACATTTGCTTTATACTATCTATGTGGGAGAGTGTTTACACGGGGCCGATGATAGGGGACCCCGGCTGTCTCGTGTGTTGTGATGCCATCCATTTGTTGAGCGTTCTTTGATCTTTGCTGGGGTCAAATGGTGAGACGTTGACACCCCACTGTTCAGCAGCCATCCCTGCACCAAACGTGCCAGTGTTTCACACTGCTGTGGTTAAAAGGCTGTGAACTTGTGAGGGTGTCTCACATGATACGGACACCATCATGACTCAATTAGCCTCTTCCTGTCACTGATATTCCTGTGTGTAATACATTTAGCTGGTGCATGATCCAGCACGCCCAAATCACTGCTTCTCCCTTTTCACACAGCTTCCGAAAAGATTCGACAAATCACAACTGTGGAGAGTGTGGAACAACTGGGGAGGTGATCTATTTCCCCATTGCACCGTGTGATAGTGTTTACACACAGTTAGGTGCTGACGTGTTCCAACAGGTGGTCACAAATCCACATTAGCTCTGTCATAATGCTCCTCAGGGGCCCGAGGCGACAGTTCAACGTCGCACTGCACTTTGTATGGGAAAGTATGCTCAGGTGCACATTGTGCTCAGACAAACAGGTGCTATTTCCACCAAAGTCAACCTGCCTTAAACAGGGACTTTCTCTGCTTTTAGCCACGAGGAATAGATGGCATTTCACCATTTTAGCTTAAAGTCAAATACACATTACATTTTACTGTAATTGTAACACCTGACATTTTACATTACCTCGTTATTATAATTGAATGTTTCAAGTGCAAAGGTGAAAGTAATGGATTACAAGTACTCGCGTTACTGTAATTGAGTTGCTTTTATAGGTATTTGTACTTTTTTAGTATATTTAAAAATCACTAATTTTACTTGTATTTAAGTACGTTTTAAAAGAAATAAAGTATTTTATTACATTTCTACACCTAACCATTACTGAGTAAATTATTATTTTTTGTGATTATTTTTTGTTTCCGTTTTATGGTCCCCTCATAAATGTATCGGGTGTTCGTAACTCGTAACTTTTACTTTGAGTATTATTTAATTGAGCTACTTTTTACTTGTACTTGAGTATTTTATGCATGACTTGCTTGTACTTGAGTACAATTTCAATCAATTAACAGTACTGTATCTATAGGTGAAAGTAATGGATTAAAAAGACTCCCGTTACTGTAATTGAGTTGCTTTTATGGGTACTTGTAAGTTTTAAAAGAAGTAAAGTAATTTATTACATTTCTACACCCGACTGTTACTGAGTAAATAGCCGACCAATCAGATTATATGTAATGCACTGCACCAAAACACCATTGAATACAGGTTATTTTATCAGTTTGAGTTCAGAAATGTAGCTACAGTATACTTACAACCTATGTATTTTATTTATTTTGAATTTAATTCATTGGTGTAATTTTTTTTTTTTTTTAAATATTTGTAAATTTTGACAAACCTTTTATTTTACACAACATAAATTAAGTTCCAATTATGCATGATTTGGTCTCTTCCTTTTTAAGTTTATACATGAGATGTTTACTGTATCCATGGGAACCGTGGCAAGATTTATTACCAAAAATAAACATGGGGGGAGAAAATAACTTGTAACTTTTACTTTGAGTGTTGAGTATTGACTATTTAATTGAGCTACTTTTTACTTGTACATGAGCATTATATGTATGACTTAATTGGATTTGTACTTAAGTACAATTTTAATCACGTAACAGTACTTCTACTTGAGTAGGATATATCAGTACTCTTTACACCTCTGGACTCATGTGTTAATAAGAACATACAGCCAAAACTTCTCTCGTGTGTTGTTTTTATATAAACTGGCTGTGATTAAAGCTGTTCCAATGAGTCACAGGAGTATTATTTGCTCTGCTTTGGTTAACCATGGCCTGTTAACATCAGAATAAAAAACAAGGAATATACTTTGTTGTCAAATACCAGCTTTGCTGTTGATGTGAGCTCACATTGTAAGGTGTGGTTTGCTGGGCTGACTAATAAAGACAAACAATCCCAGTCACACACATTTGCTCCTAAGGCCAATCTAAAAATTCCAATCAACCTATCATGAATGTTTTTGGGCTTGAGGAAGAATCCCAACATTATCAACATTCATATTAGGATTTAAAATAAAGACCAATCTGAGCATTAACACAGGAAAGAACAAAGAGTTTTGCCTTTTAGTCATGTTTCATGTTTTCATGTTCATGAATTTTTAGACATTTCATGTGTTTTTGAATAAATTGTCTATTTTCTTGTAAATGTGGCAAATTTTTGTTTCCTTTTCGTGTGTTTTTGTTATATTTTTGTGTATTGTTGTCATTTTGTGTATTTTTCTGTCATTTTGTGCAATTTTGTGTGTCTTTGAAGTCCTTTTGTATATTTGTTTTTTTGTAGTCATTTTGTGTTTAAATGGTTGCTTAGTGTGTCTTTGTCATCATTTTGTGTACTTTTGTTGACATTTTTGCTGTCGTTTTCTGTGTTCCTGGAGTTTTGTGTGTTATGTTGGGCTTCATATAACTTCGAACGACATGAATTACTATTTTGTTTTGGGGGCAGCACAAAACTAGGCAGAGGGCAGCATGTGGCCCCCAGGTCACCAGTTTCCTATGTCTGCCATAAGGTATAGGTAGAACATGCAAGCTGGTTCACACAGTTAAAATTGACAATGTATAATAATTTATAAGGATTATGGTGAGCTTGGTGAGGACAGTGACCTCCTGTAAGTGTTTGGGGGGAGGGGTCTGAACCCGGGGCTAACCACCAAACCGCTGCTGTGCTGTTTGTCATTCCTACGCTGAATTCTCTGACAGATGAATTGTTCACTGATGGGAACTGTGAGCGAGGTTTAAACCTCTATTGCTTCTATGATTGAGTTTGATGAAAGCACAGAGTAATCCTGCTTCTTTCAGACAGAAAACCTCATAGTAATGCTAGACCCCAGAGTTTATATACAAGGGTAGACAGTGGAAGAATTGAAAGGAAGAACTTGATTCTACTAAAGCCTTTAATTGGTAAGCAAAAGCCAGTTGAACATGTACAGTAAATAAAGACTATTGTTGTACGAGACATGAAATATCTTCTTAAATTAAGAAAAACTCAATTTTCTTTGCATGTGCCAGAGACTTTGAGCAAAAATATGGAAGCAATTGAGCATTTTCAGCCAAATGTCAATCAAATAACCAATATCAACCTAATTCACCCAAGATTTGGTTTCCGTGTGCGTGCATTCTTTCTTTCAGTTAAATACTCTTCCTTCAAGAAACAGTTTCTGGCTGTCTAAGACCAGCAAGTTGTTGTATTCATGATTAGCAGCTGTTATTTTCTCTTACTTTGAAGGAACAATCAGACACTTTTGGTGTTAGGCTGCAAACCTGCAAGTGCTGCAAGTTCATCCTTTCACTTTCCAGAAACTGTAAATCCTTGTTTTTAAAAGTTTTTATTTTCATTGCTGCACTTTCCAGTGCTTGAAATCGTTTGTGATCCCACAATGTAACAAGTCAGCTGCATGCTACATACAGGTCATCACATCGTTACCACATGTTTTAATGAAAAATCCAACATTTCTACATTATCAGCATTGGTGACGATGGAGAGGAAAGACTCGTTGTTAACAGGAAGAAACCTCCAGTAGATTCTGACTCAGAGGTGGCAGCCATCTGCAGGACTGGTTAGAGTTATAGTGGACAGGATGAGGAGAACAAAACAAGAAAGAGAGAAAGAACATTCAGCCTCACCAGCTGGTTGAACTGCAAACCACAGATCAGAAATGAATGAGTAGAGAAGAGAAAATGACTAAATCTGTGACGACGTATTTATTTCATCTATTTTGGACAGCAAGATTCTGAAATTGTGGGTGATTAATCAAAAGTGGAGAGAGAAGTAGCAAGAAAGGCTCAAGGTTGATAATTCATTTAGGGGTTCATGGTTATGGAGTCAGTGCAGGGACAAAGAAGTGGGCAATGAGAATGCATTTGACACAACAACCCACCAAGCTAAGGCATG
The DNA here is from genome assembly GCF_900634775.1 of Gouania willdenowi. NCBI lineage: Eukaryota > Metazoa > Chordata > Actinopteri > Blenniiformes > Gobiesocidae > Gouania > Gouania willdenowi. The sequence goes on from NC_041048.1 coordinate 39,089,560, forward strand.
GTCCTGTATCCTAACCCCCACCCCAGACCCGCCCCCAAGTGGGAGAAGACAGAACCAGGAGAAGATGGTTATGAAATAAATGAGCTGGTTCGGATTATATGCTTTATCAAATAGGAGCACCAGTGTTCCGTTCTGAGACTGGGAGCTGGTTCCACTAATAATGAGTCTGCAACCCAATTTTGGTCCCGACCTAGACGTTGAGAACCTCTGTTGTAAAATAAATATACATTATAGTGGGTAAGTAAGCAGCTATCCTCTGTTAGATAGATAGATATATAGATACCTTTGTTTCAGACTTGGGGTCTATATAAACCATACACACAAGCAAAAACACAAATCAAACAGTCTAACAGTCAATAGAAGGTTTGAAAGCTCAGTTTATTCTTGCTATTGTTTTTTAAATCAAAATCCGATGTTGAGTTTTCCTCGGTTCTGTCTCCAAAACTGTCAAACAAAGCAGCTTCTTCAAAGGCTTCCCTCACATGTGGGTGAAAATACTGTAATGATATCATACTGTCTGTAAAGTACAACATCTTACATTCTAGAAACTGTAACATTTGTGTGGGCCAAAGGTTTTTCTGTTCCCGTTACACTCTGTGAATTCAAAGGCTTTTTTTTACTGTTCGGGAACGGGCAGTCAACATTGTCCGAGACCTGTAAATCAGTCGAGGTGCCTATCGATGTGCAGTTATCTCGTTGGGTCTATATTTGTCGGGCAGAATTGCCTCGACCAATTTGACGAGCGTCCACACAGTCACTTTTTTGGTCTCAGAGCAGGAAGGGGATGGTTTTGACAGCGTATTAGGGCCACATTGAAATAAAAAGAAATCTGAGCTCCACGATAAAGTCGTAATATTTTGAGATTAAAGTTGTCTTAAAATCCTGTAATGGTACAGTGCTCAGAATTCCCTGTTGAAGTGAAGGCAGTTAACACAGATAAACACTTCCTCCTCCACAATTAAAGAGGCGATTTGTTCCAAATCAGTCTGGTTCTTTGGTCAGAACAAACGCCATATGTCTGCTAAGTGTCTTTAAAGTCCTTAAACAGACAACAATGTGGTGATGATGGGTGAAACGGCTCAGTATTTCACCATGTGTGAAACCTAAAGAGAAATATAATCTCACTAAATGCTCCATATTCTCCATAATGCACGAGTGACTGAAACACAGACAAGATCCTGTAAAATTACGACTTTTTTTCTCGAAATATTGCGCCTTTAATCTCATAAAATTACGATTTTATTAAGATAGCCTACAACTTTATTATCATATAATTACAACTTTATTCTCAAAATACTTTAATCTTGTAGTGCTTTTTTAAAGTTTGAATGTGGCCCTAATACGCCACTCTAGGATGCGATAAGATTACAGTAAAATGTTATTTTTGAATACCAATAAAACACATAGATTTCTTTACAGCATGTTTGAAATTTTTACAGAAATATAACATGAAGTGCAGCCTATATCAGTGTAGTTTATTATCACATTTTGGACAATTCGATATTTTAAAGGACAGTTAACGACCCTACTTTAAAAACAATAGGCTAGGAGCAGCTATCCATATCTAAACCACATGCTAGCATTGACTTATGCTAACAATTGTTGGGTTGCAGTAACAATGCTGATATAAAAAAGGCTTAAAGACAAAATGTGCCTGTCAACAAACTTTCGAAACAAAACTGTTGAAAAGCATCTCAGTTTTGCTCATTATCTGTTAGCATCTTGCTAGCATTGTAGTATGCTGATGTTAGCACTATGCCCCTTGTTGCTAGTTCTTCAGATGAACCACATCAGTTTTCTCATAATTTTTCAGGCGGAACTGGATGAGTTGAGAGTGTTTTTGTCTTGCAGTTGATAAAGTGCTGACATGTTCTAGAAGAATTTAGGAGGAATGATGGTTTTTAAAAAAAGGTTCAGGTCACTGTACTCTGAGAACTTCTTGTTTCCTGTCCCGTTGTACGAGTCCAGAATATTTTCACTGGGATCTGCTGAGCCCAGTGTGAGCCAATGCCCAGAAGGACACAGAGCGAAAGCAGAAAAGTACCGGCGCCATCCATCCTCCCACCTCTCCCCCGTTTCCCCTTTTCTTTTTCTTTTTTTTTCGCCGTGCTTCTCACTGGCATCGAGTCCACAGCAACACATGTCTCTGATCAAGTGGAGCCTGCGTCATCAGTTAGTAAACTCCAGGCTCCAGGAAAACCAACAGAGAGCACATTCATAGCCGGCGACCCTGTGACTGAGTGTGTGATTCATTACTCTTTAATATGCACTCATACCCCCACCCACCCAACCACTGCTCCAATCCAACCTTGGGGCAACTCCACAACCTGATCACATCCATTATGAAGCATACTTGTGGTGTAACTGATGCAGTGGCTGCGTCTGTGGCCTGTTTGCATGAGTTTATGCTGCATTCTGACATTTACAGACCTCGCTGTGTTAAAAAGTGGAAAAACGGCAAAGAAGGACTTTCATTGGAGTGAATCTCTATCTGACAAAAGAATGTTGACGTTCAAAGCATCAGGGATTAATGAAGTGCTCTTAAGAAATCCCAGATTGAGTGGCGTCATTTGCTGATGGATTCTGCGCGAGTAATATGTTTGAAGTGAGTTTTCTTTCAGAGGGAAGCATGAGGATGACTTAGTTTCCATCTCCTCCCCCAAAGGGCTTCCTCTTTACACACTGCACTGCGAAGGTTATATTTAACTCAAAGCAGCTTGGAAGTCACATTCTTTAATTGATTACAGCAAACCATTGATAATCAGCTTGTCGTCAAGTGACTGAAACATGTCAACATTAACTTAAGATGACCCTCAGGTGACAGTCACAACATGGCAGCTTTAATTCCCCTTTAATTCAGAATTAAAGTTTAATCCTCTTCAAACTGATCTTGTAAACACCTAATTCCAAATAAAAATGGCCATTCTGAATTAAACTTAAATGCAATTACCTTGTCTGCAGCAGGGTTAGGGTCAAATATAATTGTAATTGCGTAATTGATCAATAATTACAATTATGGCATAATTATAATTTTAATTGTAATTCAAAAAATCTGTTGCTGTCATAATCATAATTAAATTGTATGAAAATTCTATAAAAACTTGAACGCAAAACTGGGGAACAATGTTTGGTTTTCTGTACAGTTTTACACATGTGGTTAACAATTATTAAAATATGTTTATATCAAAGTTTCCCACATTTTATCAATAAAAACATTGAAATTCAGGGGTATACTGACACAAAAAGGCTCAGATGTCCACACCGAAAAAATTTAAACCTATATTTTTATTGATTAGGAAGCCTAACAAGGTAACCAATAGATAGGAAATGAATTAGATGATAAATATTTGTTTTTGGTGTAATTTACAGCTGATTTAGGACACATTATCATAACAGAAAGCTAACGCAAGAGGAAGGTTAACTTTTATTAGGTTATTTATTTCAGGCTCAGTAATTGTTAATAATTGTAATTTAACTTTAGTAATTGAGAACATAATTGTAATTGACTTTCTAAGGATAAAAACTAAATTTAATTATAATTGGAAAAAATGCTGATTACTGTAATCGTAATTGAATTGTAATTAAACATGTGTAATTGAAAGTGTAATTGTTACTGAAAAATGTAATTGACCCCAACCCTGGTCTGCAGTACTGTCGAAGGTCAATACTGTACATGTAGTTCAATCTGTTCGCAACAGCAATGCATGTTTTATTATTGTAATTAAATAAATAAATGTATTTTATTGCAATGTTTTGAGCATCAGCAGCCTCATACGGAAAGGTAAGAAACACTTTATTATAGGGAGAATATAAAAGAGAGGGCAGAATTACACTTCAGTGAGGGGGAAGGGAACAGGGAAGAGGGAGTCAGGGTAGGACAATAGAATGGGTGGGGAAGATTTGACTATTTTAAGGTGAAATTGTAATGTATGTTACAGTTTAACAGTCATTAGTTTATTCTGATTTTAATCCTGAATGGAATAATTCTGCCATCTTGTAAACATTTAATTCCGCTTTAAAACAATTGCGGTTGTTTTGCGAATACTCGTCCTATTGTAATGATGCGCTGGTAACGACATGATCCAAGATGGCCGCCCAAAAAAATAATGAACTTGAGCCGAGACTAGTTATTTAATAAAAGCCTTAGAAGATATGGATATAATGAAAAGAGTGGATGGACAGAAGTATAATCTCATTTAGATTACTGTAACAGCCTTTTTACCTACATGAACCAAAATTCGATAAACCAAATTGTCCAGAACTCAACCACCAGACATTTAACAAGAACCAAGAAATGTCACAATAATACCTCTTTTTTAGTGTTTTAGGATTGATTTTAAGGCCCTAATGACCCCAATTTAACTCCCCAAGCTTTTATTACCGTATACACCAGCAGCACATACCTTAAGGTCCTCAGGAAAAGGTCTGCTCTCTGTTCCACGGGCCCCACTGAAAACTAAAGGGGACTTTACATCCTTTCCAGTCCAGGCCCCAAGACTCTGGAACGATCTGCCTGAGGAGATCAGGTCTGCTGACTCTGTGACAATATTTAAATCACTTATTAAAACGTACTTTAATCTTATCGCTTTCCCTGATTTTAGTCAATTCTAACTTGTTTTTATGTTTCTGTTTCTTAAACCATTTTTTCTCTGTCCATGTCTCTAAATCTTTTATTTATAGCTGTTGCACTCACCACTAGCTTTGATTGGTCAAAGTACATCTTCTATCACCTTCTCCTGCTCAGCTGACCAAAGTGAAACAGTTTTGTTTTTGTGGAGCTGCTGCTTCAAAAACTACAATTGAAATAAAAGTGAAAATTGTTCTTATGTGGTTTTCTAAGTTGTAGCCAAAAAGAAAAGGTTTGTTTAGTTTTTTTCCAGTAGATGGATATGTCAGGTTGGCCCCTGTCCAATCAGAACCTGTCCCAGCCCCCAGACCTAAAGCAGAATTTTATTAAGATGAATAAACCTGTTTTCAGAGGTGAAATTAATGGATTACAAGTACTTATGTTACTGTAATTGAGTTGCTTTTATGGTTACTTGTACTTTTTTTTTTGTATATTTCTAAAATGTCTATTTGAAAAGAAGTCAAATGTCTTACATTTGTACACCTGAGTATATTGTTTTTTTTCTGTTTTTTTTTGTTTTTTTTTGTTTTAAAAACGGACATTGTGAAACTACAAAAAATGAAATGACCAATCAAATGCATCACAACATAACTGACCAACCAGATTAAATGTAATGCACCAAAAAAAGCATTGAATAGAGGTTATTTTCTCAGTTTTAGAGTTCATAATAGTAGCTAAACTTAGAGCCTGATAGTGTTTTTTTTTTATTTTGAATTGAATTTATTGGAGATTTTTTTATTTAAAAAAATAGTTTTGCTTTTTAACAAACCTTTCATTTTATACAGATGCCTTTGTGGAAAATAAATTAAGTTCCAATTGTGCAAGATTGGTCTCTTCCTCCTTTTTAAGTTTATGCATGAGATGTTTACTGTAAGGGAACCGTGGCAAGATTTATTACAAAAATAAACGTGGGGGGTGAAAATAACTAGTAACTTTTACTTTGAGTACAATTTTTTAATTGAGCTACTTTTTACTTGTACTTGAGTATTCTATGTATGACTTAAGCCCTATTCGCACGGGGTTAGTTTTACCTCGGGAGCACATGCGATTTGTAATAAATTCAGAGAATGTCTGTGATGTTAATCCCGTGCGAATCGGCCATGTCAGTAATTTGTAAAGGAAAAATTCCCCTGCAAATGACTTACTATATTTTGCTGAACTCCACGATCCTGTGATGACACTAATCCAATGTGAATAGGCCTCTCTGTGATTTGGACAGAAATGGGCGGGATCTGATGCGTGATTCCGCGTTGTTTTGTTTCCGGGACTCATGTTTATTTTTAATTAATTTTAAGGTTTCTTCTCACGTCCAGAGCCTACTTTTCTTCTTAGCGCCCGCCATGTTGAAAACAATGTGATCGAATGTTACGCAAAATACGCAGTGCGTTGACATCATATCTGGGACATTTCAGCAAAATTTCAGGCTTCGGTTATCCCGTGCGAATGCGCCACATAAAGATCAGATGTTGGGGGGTCATTTATTTATTACATGGGTAATAAATAAATACTTATCTCATGTGACTGAGGCTTTACTTGTACTTGAGTACAATTTAAAGTAACAGTACTTTAGGTGTGAAATATCTGTACTCTTTACACCTCTGCCTGTTTTTCATGCAAACCTACACTACCGGTCAACACTACACTACCCTAATTTTTCCAGTTATTTATTGCAATTCAAGTCATGCAAGTCCAATGAATGGCTGGAAATGGTATTTGTGTTAGAACACAAGAAGCAGAACACTTTAATTCAGAATTATTTAATTCAGAATTATTTAATTCAGAATGATTAATTCCAAATCAAAAAAGCTCATGTAACCGTGGACAATGTAAGAAATGACACTGATACATGTTAACACTGGTTTCGTGGTGCGTTCTGAAATCTAAACAATCCATAGTCCATGTGAAAAGTGAGTGTCTGAGTCTGAGGGCATTTCCTGGGAGCCACCAGCTCTTATGTGTCACTCTGACAGCTACTTCCTGTCTCTCTCTCTCTCTCTCTCTCTCTCTCTCTCTCTCTCTCTCTCTCTCTCTCTCTCTCTCTCTCTGGGACCATGAGCCCAAACTGCTGCTGAAGGCCGCGCTGCAGTCCATGGCCACCCAACTCCCACCTCGATCACTTGGCTGGAACAGCCATCCTGGGTGGGACAGCTGATTTTGGTGGTGGGGGGTTGGGGCGGAGGCGCTGGCAGCAAGAAAACTTTTGCTCCAGTTCTGCAGCTTCTCAACTCGAGGCCTGCTTTTTTTCGGCTAAGTCGGCCAATGTAAACTCCCACTTCCTGTCGGCCTTGTCTCACAGGGAGAGAGATGATCCTCCTGTGAAGAGTGAAAGGGCTGCAGCTCAGGAGGGACTATGTCCACTTATATATACACACACACACACACACACACACACACACACACACACACACACACACAGGCATATACACACACATAGATAGAAATATTGCCGTTTGTGGCAGGCAGAGAGTGAGTGGGAGTGAGCGAGGGATACACAAACACAGTGGGGTTCAGGAATGTTAAACACATGCTTTATGGCATAAATAGCAGCCACTTTTGGTAAATTACAGTGAGTGCTCTGGCACTGTAAAGCACACAGCAGGAAACTGCTCTCAGATTTCAGATTCAGGCCGTCTATACTTCCCAAGGAACAAAAATAAGAGTATGTTGGTTTTTTTTTTTTAGTTTTCTGTAAGACGACCAAAAAACAGTAGGAAAATAATCTGAAATGCTGACAGGGAACATTATGAATAGTATTTGTTCGGGTTAGTCTTTCATAACTTCTAACTATGTCCCGTGTTTTTTTGCCTAAAGCAGTGGATCTCAACCTTTTCAGCCCGCAAACCCCCAAAATAAAGGTTCCAGAAAAGGAACCTTTGCCTGAAGGTTGTTGAACACACTTAAAAGTGACAGAAAAAAGTAGGAATTAGTCTAAACTGGCAAATAATGGGCATTACAAATCATAAATGTGGTTAAATTGGCAAAAATAAGCTAGTATTATGGTAAAAAGCAGTTAAAAGTGACAATAATGGGTCAACATAGGTGACATTAGGTAGGAAAAGTGGTGGAAAGCATCTAAATGTGCTGAAAATGTCTTGAAAAAGGATTGAGATTTGATGGAGAAGTGTCAGAAATTAGAGTAATGTAGCAAAAATGCATTAAAAGGAGCAAAAGTGGCAAGAAAAAGTGATGAAAATAGGTTAGAATATGGAGTGGTTGCAGAATAATTGTAAAAATAAACAAAAATGGGCTCAATTTGTTCAGAAAATATTCGTAGTTTCTTGAAGGCATCTGGCGACCCCCTCCCAGTCTCTTGCTACCCCAAATGGCGTCCCGACCTCAAAGTTGAGAACTCCTGGTGCGGCGTACAGATATTAGATCACGAGAGAGATCAGGAGATTAACAGGCGAAGTTCAGTGTGAATTTGTTTAAAAGGAGTTTGGGTGTGTTTTCCATTGTTAAAAACACTGTCACTTCAGGACACAGCAGCTGACATCATCTAAATAGTCCTCAGTTAACTCCCCACAGCTGAGCATTTAATAGGCCTTTATCCCACAGCATCAGGGCTAAAATAGACGGAAACACAAAGGTATGCTAGTGCACACTACAGTCACGTTGGTGTTTAGACACAGATATGTAAGAACTCCAGAGGTTTATTCCATAAAGCGGGTTATGTTCAAACTCTGAGTATGTTCAGGCTCAAATGAGGGAAACTGAGTATCTCATTCCTAAACGCGAGGTATGTTCTTCTCTGAGTATGTTACCATGGCAACATTGTCCGTGAACTAAACCTGGTCGCTGGCAGGTTTAATCAAAGAAACCCTGGGTTTCTACTTGGCTCCGCCCACCTGAACATCATTTCGGAACACTTTAATGAACCTTAAAACTCTTCTCTGAAACACATTAGTGACATCACACACCACAGACGTGTTCACATCATTACTAATGTTGTGTTGCTTTACTTTTTTTTTTGTGCCAACTGTAGTTTTCTTTATAACATTGTGGATGTAGATCATTAAGTGAAACACACTGAGAGGTTGATCTGCATTAAAACATCTACTGACGTCTGTGGTAAAGTTCACTGAATACAAACCTGTGGATAATATAAAGGAGATGATAATTTAAATTAATCCACTTTTAATGCCCGATTGTTGTTTTATATTGTTATACAGTCAAGTGAATTGTGACGCTGCTCTTCGAAGCTATGGGTCGCGGGTTCGCGTCCCGCTTCAGGGATTAATAAATAATTAAATTTTTTAGGACATTGAGATGACTCTGGTGTCAATATTACATTAAAAATCAATATAAATGATTCGATATCGAGCAGCAGTCACTGTATTTATATCCAGTGTAACGGGAGGGCTCTCTAAGTAGCCATCCTATGCTGCTGCCACGTCTCCTCTGACACATTTTATTCATATTATTCACTGCTCGTGACGTCACTGAAGCAATAAAGTGATGAAGCGACCAAAAAGTGTGACTAATTACGGGTGATTTAAGTCACTATAGTCACTGAAGACTGAACACACCTTTAGAACAGGCTCATATTCCTCAAACACCGGCTTATTTCACCCCTTAAATCACTCTTTTCCGTGTGGTTGCCATGGCAGCTCGAGTAAATCTCTGATCCATTGATGATGGCTTTTTATCGCGCGCGTGCATGTCAGTAACTCAAGGTTTACATACTCAGCTTTGATTGACCCACTTCATACCAGCTGTAATGGAATCAGATACCCAGAGTTTCCCATCGCGGGGTATGTTGACCCAGAGTTTATGGATAAACTCAGAGTTTGTTAACCCTCCTTTATGGAATACCCCTCAGGACTCTCCTCAGTGACGGAGAGAGTGTGAGATGAGATGAGTGCTGCAGAAAATGATTCTCGATGGTCGTTTGGGACAGAACATTTCCCCCTGACTCACGGGGAAATCAGGAACCATGGTGTGGAACAGCTTACCTCATCCTGTGCTGTACAGGATGTGCCCACGCACACGTCGACCCACTGACTGAGAGCAAAGGAGCCATGGGAACCTAACGCTCCAGTCTCGTTGGAGTCTGACTCACTGTCTAACCAGGAGAATGCTGAACTTTTCCTGATTAGGAAGAAGCAGACACAGTGCTATTTTAAAGCTGTGACCCACAGTATTTATTGGAGGAAATCATAGTATTTGCCTCATAAATCAATGATCCGAAAACCGTTTACTCCATAAACAAAGCAAAACAGATGAAAATGCTGCTCAAAAATGTGTTTCCTTTCCAAACTGAAACAAAAATGATTCTGTCCTCCTTCTCTAGCGAAGAAACACAAAAAAATCACAGTTATAATAAAGTAAAAACGTATCTGTTTACAGGACTCCACATCCCACAATGCAATGTGCAAAAATGTCAGTGTTTATGTTGAGATGTAAACAAACTTTTGAGCTGCAATCTCTGACCTTTTTTCTTTCTTTTTTTGAGTAAATGATGTTCGATTCATTGATCTATGAGGTTAACAGACATCATAGTTTATGCCTCATAGATCAAAGAATCAAACATCATTTACTCCAAAAATTTGAAAAAATTAAATTGCCGCTTGAAAATAAATTTTAATTTCCACCATAAACACTACTTTTGTTGACATTATTGCGCATTGCATTGTGGGATGTGAAGTAGCAGAGACAAGTGTTTTTATTTCATTCCGATATCAAGGGGATTATTGCAAACAAACAAAAACAAAAATGGTGTCAAGTGAATCACTGTCCTCCTCCTATAACGAAGAAACAGAGGAAATCACAGTCAGAATGAAGTAAAAACACTTCTGTTTACAGGACTCCATGTCCCACAATGCAATGCAAAGTGCAAAAATGTCACAGAGTTTGTTTGAGATGTAAACAAACTTTCGAGCGCCAATTTCAACTTTTTTCTTTCTTTTTTGGAGTAATTGTTTAGATCATGGATCTATAAGGTTATACTTTTCCTGATTAGGAAGAAGCAGAAACGCCCCATTTTAAAGTCACTACCTGTGATACTTAAAATACAAAATCAGATCATGCATCACAGACCAATGAATAAAACATAATTTATTCCAAAGAGAATTAATGAAAAAGGTTGAAATTGCCACTTGAAAATTTGTTTTCAATTCCACCAAAAACATGCAGTTTGTTGACATTTTCACGCATTGCGGGATATGGAGTTTTTACTTTGTTACAATATCACAGGGAATACCGCGAACAAACTGGAACAAAAATGGTGTCAAGTGAATCACTGTCCTCCTTCTCTAGCAAATAAACACAAGAAATCAGTTAGAATGTAGTAAAAACGCTTCTGTTTATGGAGACTCCACATCCCACAATGCAATGCAATGTCAGTGTTTATTGTGGAGGTGTAAACAAACTTTCGACCAGCAATTAAGACTTTTTTCCTTTCTTTTTTGGAGTAAATGATGTTCGATTCATTAATTCATTTTTTATATGATCAATGTGTTGACATTTCCGCGCATTGCATTGTGGGATGTGTAGTTTTTACTTCGTTCTGATGTCACAGGGAATACCACAAACAAACTAGGACAAAAATGGTGTCAGGTGAATCACTGTCCTCCTTCTATAATGAAGAAACAGAGGAAATCACTGTCAGAATGAAGTAAAAACATGTTTTACAGGACTTCACATCCCACAATGCAATGCTTGAAAATAGCAGAGACGTAAACCAACTATCAAGTGGCAATTTCAACCTTTTTCCTTTTTTTTGGGGCTTAATGGTGTTCAATTATTTGATCTATGAGACATACACTAGATTTTATCCAAATAAAAAATTATCAAGGTATCTGCTTTAAGGCAAATGTCTTTTTTTTTTTTTATCAACATTTTGATATTTTTAAGGTAAGCACAACGAATCATGGGTGTGGCTGAAAAAAAAAAACAGATGTGTCGCAATATCTCCCTGAGCTACGAACATGCTCTGCACCTTGTTTTCAGCCATCAGTGACGTTTCCATAGTGTCAGTGAGAAGACGGTAACAGGTGGAAACTAGAAGCAGGTGCATTAAGTGACACTGTAAAGAAATTTCCCCTGTTAATGATCAAACAGGCCTTTGTGAACCAACACCGCACATTAAACCCAAGCCAAGATTAAAACCGCCGCATGGTTCTCTACAGATAAAGTAACTGGTGGAGCAAGTTTTAATAAACATAAATTACTTTATTGGATAACAAAAAAAAAAATGTTTTGGCTATGGCAAACAGAAAATAGGAGTTATTATCACACAAGCATTATACACAAAAAGAGATAAAGATTGTCTGCTCATTGCACTGGAAAACAGCCGTAAAAAGTTCATAAAAGGCACAAAAAATTCATATTTATATCATTCATAAACAAAGTATTCATCATCACAAAGTCAGGCAAGCACGTCTCCAAGATGTAAACTGTAAAAAATCTTTGGTCCCAGCCTTCTTTTCATTCAAAGCCTATAATAAAGCTCATTATTTTGAACTAATACTGCAATCTGTGTCCACAAAACCACAAAACTTACAAATGAGGTAAAAAATATGGCATGATTTGGTTTTTTTCTTATTAAAAAATATGACGTTTTTCAAGGCACTATTTCATTTAAGTTATATGGCTTTCTTTAGCTGGTATTATTAACACTGGTAACCTAGAGTGCATGGCAAACGTTGCCATTTATTCTGCAGCAGCAGCCGCGCTGCTGCTACACGGTAAAACTTCTTTACAAAACAAAAAAGAACAGCTTTTCCTATCTCTGAAACTCATCAGAATACAGAGAGGGCTCCGATGTAGTCAAAATAAAGGATTACAATTATCCTTAAACACCAACGGATGCCATTCTTTTATGATGACATTCTTCCTCTTTTTTTTTTTTTCTTCTCTTAAGCAAACCAGGGGTAGGAGAAGTCACCTGTTAGCAAGTGAAGGTCATGGCTGTAGCACCTGTTAGCACCTCATCTATCCACACCACAGTACCAGGGACAGCTGTGTGTGCTCAGGCCTTTGCTTTGTGTGATCGTGTGTGTGTGTGTGTGTGTGTGTGTTGGCATTCTAAGAGATTTATTCCACCCACAAGATCCTACCTCGAAGCAGCTGTGTCGAGGCCTCGATCCAGGACAGAGCGGCACCTCTCACCCCAATAACTGGACTATACATGTTATGTGTGATTGGAAGGAATGAATGGGTCGCATTAGAAAACAAAAAGGAAGGAGAATAGGGAATATCGTTCACTTCAGATTTGGTCCAGTCACATGATCTCACTCTTAGTTTAGGAAAGAAAAGAAAACCTGCTTCGCTTGTGAAGTCAGATCCGTCGTGTAGGGGTTCATGTCCTCCTGGTTTTTTTTTGTAAAAGCAGGTTGCTTTCTGTTCTCTTTGGCAGCCTCACGTGTGGAGCTCCTCTTGCCCCTCCTGGTCTCACCCTGAGGTGGAGCAGCACCCTGAGGAGCTGTGTTTCTGCAGCAGCGACATGCGGCTGAAGGTGCGCGAGCACACGCCACACTGGTACTTCTTCACCTCGGCGTGCGTCTGCAGGTGAGCGCGCAGGTTGGAGCGGTCGGCAAAGGCACGGTTGCAGTGGGGGCAGGAGAAGGGACGCTCACCTGAGGGTGAAGAGCACAAAATAAACCCTGTTAAAGACTACAATGGCCACGTTTACATGAGAGCTCTGATTACCCTTTAATACAGAATAAAAGTTAAATCCTCTTTAAACTGACCTTGTAAAAATTCCAAATGAAAATGGGTATTCCAATTAAAACTTAAATCCAAAGTAAGTGGCTGGTTTATTCTGATTTTAATTCCAAATGGAATAATTAATCTATCTTGTAAAGCAGACATGGGCCACTGGTGGCCCTCACAAAATCACTCTAAAAACAGACAAAGTAACTGAAAAATACACAAAAGTGCCAATAAACAAAATGTTGGCGTACGACAAAAAATGACTGCAAAAACATAAAAAATGACAGAAAAATACACAAAAGGACTACTAAAACATACAAAGAAACAACAAGAACGCTGTAAATGACTCCAAAAAGTTTCAAAATTATAGAATGAGACAAAAAAAAGATTTGAAAAATACACAAAAAGAACAGAAAAATACACAAACTGACAACAAAAACATAAAAAAGTGACTCCACACAAACAGAGAGAAAACGACATACAAGGTGACAACAAATTACACAAAACAACAGAAGTATACAATAGAATTAGATAAAAGGACTTCAAAAATACACAAACTGACAGAGAAACACACAAATGTACCGTACAAAAATAGAGAAAACAAAAACACATCAAATTGACTCCAAAACCAATAAGATGACAATAAAAATGCTCAAACCCTTTGTTATTTCCTATGTTAAATTTAATGCTTTGATGGATAATTATTTTAAACACTGACGTGAACGTTAATAATATTGTGGCCCTCAGATCAGAGACATTCACGATTTTGTGAATGTCCGTGTGATAAAAGTTGCCCATCTGTTGTAAACTCTTAATTCCGCTTTAAACTAATTCCAGTCGTTCTGCGTACGCTCAAAGATGGCCTGAAAGATGACGAAACGGGCTTCTTCGGGGACATGAAGCTTTGCACCAGGATGGGTGACAATAAAACTCGAAAACATTAGCAAATGCGTCCCCGTACTGTATGCACAGGCTGTAAAATCCCTAAGTTTATCATTGTACCTGTTGTTAGAGCTACTCTCTTTATCAGAGAACAAATATTTATTCCTGGTTATTGTTTTCCATAGTTTTACTGTGATTTATTTACCAGTGATTTGTTCCTATCTCCTTCTCCTGCTCAGCGGACAAAAGTGAAACGGATGTTATTGTTGAGCTGCTGTTTCAAAACCACTATCAAAATAAAAGTGAAAATAGTTATTATTATGTTGTAGCCAAAAATAAAAGGTTTGTTGTGTTTTTTCCTGAAAGATGTGAATACGTCACGTTCGCCCCCTGTCCAATCAGAACCCTTCCCAACCCCCAGACCTAAAGTGGAATTAAATGAAGGCGAATAAACCTGTTTTCCATGTAAACCTCAATTCGGAATGACTATTTCCATGTAAACACAAAGCAGAACACTTTAATTCCGATTAAAAACCATGACGTAACCGTGACCAATGAGTGACAAACATCAGGTCACGAGAGCATTGAGCAGATAATAAAGAATCACATGACATTGTGCTGGGGTCAGAGTGGCTGAATTAGCATAATTCAATCGGAGCCAAATGAGATTAGTGTTTGTAGTGAGTGGCTGCAGGTACTGAGCTCACTGTTTACAGCCATTCTTCAAACCTTTTGTCCTCACTGTGATTGTGTCCAGGATTAGATCATTAGCTCACCAACCATTGTCAACGGGACATTAGGGACAATTAGGGATCAATGAGGACAGAGTCTACCCAGTCCTCCCAGCATGACACTCACTGTGTGCTGCTCAGGTGATGAGCTCATCACCTGATACTAGAGTCAGGGATTGTTACAGATATCTGGAGACTTTTCAGGCCAAATGATGAAAGACTAAAATCCATACAGCACAGTATGTGTTTCGATACTGCTTCTTTTTTAGACAAGGTGTTCTCAACCTTGGGGTCAGGACCTAGGAGGGGGTCGCCAGATGCCTTCAAGAAACTAAGGATGTTTTCTAAAATAATTTGAGCCCATTTTTGCCTATTTTTGTTTACAATTTTTCTGCAACTACACCAAACTTGCCATATTTTAACCTATTTTCATCACTTTTTCTTGTCATATTTTTGCTCCTTTTAATGCATTTTTGCTACATTACTCCCATTTCTGCCACTTCTCCAGCAAATTTCAATGCCTTTTCTGCACATTTTTCCACTTTCAAGACATTTTCAGCACATATAAACACTTTCCACCACTTTTCCACCTAATGTCACATATGTTGAACCATTATTGTCACTTTTAACCTCTTTTCACCATATTTTATGCTTATTTTTGTCAATTTAACCACATTCACAGTTCTTCATGCCCATTATTTGCCAGTTTAAACTAATTGTTCCTACTTTATAAATTACATTACCTGCCCCTCCCCCCATTTCTGACATTTTTAAGTTAATATTGACACTTTGACACTTAAAAGAAAATGGTTACATTTCTATATCCAACAGTTATTGAGTAAATTATATTTTTTTGTTTTAAAAAGACATTGTGAAACTATAAAAAAATGAAATGACCAGACAACAATCAAATGCATCACATCATAGCCGACCAATCAGATTAAAGGTAATGCCCCATCAACAGCGTTAAATAACGGTTATT
>NC_041048.1:39110433-39200433 GCF_900634775.1 Gouania willdenowi
AATTTTGAAATGTTTCAACAAAAGTCAACCACATTAACAAATATGCAAAAACTGAATCCAAACACAACAATACAGTAGATAATAATAACAATAACAATAAAAATATATAGAAACAATGGAAAATGTTTTTTTTGAGTCATTAAATGTGTTTGTTTTTTTTTTTGTACATATGTGTGTGTGTGTGTGTGTGTGCGTGTGTGTTGTCGTAATTTGTGCAATTTTCTGACATTTTGTGTATTTTCGTTGATGATTGTATTTTTCCTCTCATTGTGTGTGTTCTTTGTTTTCTGTTTTTTTTGGGAGTCATTTTTTGTTTTGTGTATATTCAACTTTTTTTCCCTCATTTTTGTGTTTTCTTGTTGTCGTTTTGAATATTCTTAATCATTATGTATTTTTGTTTCCGTAAGAGTAATTACTTTTTAAATTTTGTTGTGATTTTGTCTTGTTTTTAGTGTATTTTTCCTCTCATTTTGTGTGTATTGCAAAACATTTTCTGCATTTTTGTTGTCCTATTTTGTTTACGGAGTAATTTTGTGTATTTCTGTGGTCTTTTTGTAAATTGTTCAGTCATTGTTTGTATTTTGTCGCTGTTGTGTGTGGTTTTGGAATATTTTTGTTGTCGTTTAACAACAGATTTGGAATAATTAAATAAACAGTTTCAATTTATTTGGAAAATAAATTTAAAATGCGTTGCTTCATTTCTAGAATAGAAAATGGAAAATTTTGCCAAAACCAAAATTTAGTTGTACTAATCATTTTTTACTTTTATCCTTAATTTTTAAGCCAAAATTAATTGGAAAAAAAGTCAAGAAATTAAAAAACACTTTCCTGACCTAAAATCGAATTCTGTAATAAAATTCAAAACATATCAAATAAATGCATAACGGCCTGACTATGAATATCACAAGTTACTTAAATCAGTGTTAAACGTTTGATTGATGAACACAAATATTGTCTTAATATATTTTTTTCCCTATTATTTCTATTACCTTTTTCCAACAGTTTTATACAAATCAATTACATGTAAACAATTTTTACATGTATGAATGTAAACAGAAAAAAAAAAAAAAAAACAAAGCAAAAAATCCTGCCCACGTCTTAATATTTTAAACAAAATCAGGTAAAATATCATTTAAAATGTAGTTTCTTTTCAAAGGAAGACAAACAGTTTCTCATTTAACGTCTGCCTAATTAATTTAATCTCATTTTTTTATCTTAAAAAAATAAACATTGTTCAAATAAAGTAATTGCAATTTAATTTAATACACTATACAGTAATTGCACATATTGAAAAGTAATATACCTAAGTTTACTCACTCCTAAACATATGTTGATGTGTGTGTGTGTGTGTGTGTGTGTCTTACAGCAGCAGCTAAAAACGTGGAAAAGACATAGAATCAAAGACGGATCATCTGAAGCAAACATGTTAAAAACAATCTGCCACTTCCTGTTTGGAGGAGCGGAGAATGGGAGCCAAGGAGGAACTGAGGAAGAGGAAGAGGAAGAGGAAGGCTGGCACGTTGTCACTCATCAAGGTTAGTCTATGAACTATAATCTATGTGGAGAATATGAATTAGTTTCTGAGTAAATCTGTTCACAGAGACATGAATACATGAAATAAAGCTGGAAAAAACATGACTTTTAAATAACTCCAGTGTTTGTGTCACAGAAGCAGAATTAGCAGAAAATCCAGATGTTGTGCATCAAAGAGAAGCTCCTCTAAACCTGGACACTGACAGGTAACATGTGAACACAACTGGAGAACAATATTCATTTTCTAACTTCAATCATTAAACCAGGGGTTCTCAACCTTGGGGTCAGGACTCCGTTTGGGGTCGCGAGACACTGGGATGAGGTTACCAGATAATGATAATAATAATAGTAATATTACTAAACGTTCCTGGATAACAGTGGATATTATTCAGATAAATAAATAAATGTGTGTATCACAGATTCATAGAACAATTGACCATCATTTTACTGACTTTATGGATGGACCCCAAAAATCTCTCCCCTTTATTCCCCCTTATAGATGGTCCTGTCTCCACATGACTGAACAGGTTGAGAACCACTGCGTTAAACTAATGAACCAACATTGAATTCCTTCTCTATTATAATGACTTTACAGCGTATTAAAGGCACGGTCCTCTACTCTAAGCAGCAGCAGCAGCAGCACATCTGCCCAGCTGTTATTCTCCCAGCCTAAAGCTACTGCAGAGATAGCTCAGCTAACATGTGTTCAGAAGGCCAAAGCCTGGGCTCATCGACACCACGAGTCCCGGAACGCCTTCCAGCGCCAAAACCGTGTGCGTGGAGGAGTCCAAACGCAGCTTTTCTACGTGCAGCAGCCGAGCCATCGTCACCACTGACACTAAACATCCCTAAACATTAAACCTGACACACAATCAGACCAAACAAGAGAAACGTCATTGATTTCTGCTTTAATCTTTAGATGAGATCGACAGCACTTATACCTATTTTTTTGGACATTTTGCAACTTGTTTTTTTCAGACTTTAGCTACGTTTTGCCAATAAATATCTCTTTTTTTTCCTATTTTCTGTCCATTTTTGCAAGTCCTTTTTGACACTTTTTATTCAATTTTTGTCCTTTCTTAAAACATTTTTGGCCACTTTTCATCCAAATAAGCTAAATTTTGTCAAAAAAATACTAGCTATATTTTTTCCCAATGTTTTGCCTCTTTTTGTTCCACATTTTTTCCTTTTTCACCATTATTTTGCCCATTTAAGCTACCCTTTGCCATTACATACCACCTGGTTTCTCTTTATTTTCCTTATTTTTGCCACTCTTGACTGCTTTTGGCCCATTTTAGTTACTTTAAACTATTTTCTTGCCACGTTTTTGCCACTTTTGGACCTTTTTTGGCCACATGTTACCATGTCTGCTTCCAGTAGCGGACCGGACCAGCCCACCAGGACAATGCCCGGCATGCTAGATGGATGATAAATATCCTTGATTTTGTGACCAATTTTTTTAAATATAATTTGGGGAAATTTTGTGGAGTAATTTGAGGAAAATTACAGGATTTTAGAAAAACAGAGTTTTTTCAACAATTTAAATTTGTGTAAAAAAATTTATGTTATTTAAACAAAGGAACAATACAAGCCCCTAAACATGAGATATGATATATCTACATTTCTACAATTTGGTAATTTACACAATATTTATTGTTTTGCTGTGATTTCTACTTTCTCCTGCGGGCTGAAATAGACGCTCTATAGGGCCGGATTTTGTCTCCAGACCTTGAGTTGGACAAATATGACGTACTATAAACATTTAGCACTTATTTACTGTTCATTAAAGTACTAAAATATATACTTTTGTCAACTTTTCACATGTTCTGTTAACTGTGTATTGTTGTTGTTACACTAAACATCCACTAGGGGGCAGCTAAAGGTTCCTTTAATGAGTTTTCTCATTAACTTCCTCATATTTCTCAGACATCATTAGGGTTAGTGAGAAAAACAAACCTTTTATTGTGTTACTGCTTCTCTCTAGTTTTCACAAACACTGACTGAAAGATCTTTATTTATTGTTGAGAAATGTCTGGTTTGATTGAAGTCATGTTACTGATAGAAGGAGCTCTTTTTTAGTGAATTGTTTTTGATAAAATGTTATTTTCTGATTTAAAATTCACATGTAATAAAGATTATTTGTACTCAAAAAAGTCATGCATTATTAATTCACCATTTTTATTTTGAAATAAAATCATTATTGTGACATTGTATTTTTCAGCTTTTCCATCATCAAAGACTTACAACACTGAGTAGTGAACTCATGACGTCAGTATATGACAAACCTGTGCATGACGCAGGATTTAGACCATGATCAGCAGATTTTATCACAGGGGGCCAAAATGTTTTTATTGTATCAGATCTGAGGAATGTATTATCAACATTCGTGTCAATATTTAAAACAATTACCAAACTGAGCATTAATTCAGGAAAGAATAAAGAGTTTTTTGTGTTTTTGAAGTCATTTTGTTTGTTGTTTTCATTGTTTTTGTGTATTTTTGTTGTCATTTTGTATAATTTTATCTCATTTATTTATTTATTTTTTTCAGATTTATTTTTGTTATTGTTTTGTGTTTTTGAATTCATTTTTATGTGTTTGTTGATCATTTGTAAAATTTTACCTCATCTATTGTGTTTTTGGAGTCATTTTATGTGTTATTGTTAGTATTTTGTATAATTTTATCTCATTTATTATATTTTTGGAGTAATCTTTATGTGTTCATGTTGATATTTTTGTATAATTTAACAAATTTATTGCATTTTTGGAGTTATCTTTGGTATTTCTGTTGTTTTGGAGTCATTTTTGTGTGTTTTTGTTAATATTTTGTATAATTTTATCTCCTTCACTGTGTTTTCAGAGTTTTTTTTGTTATTGCTTTATGTTTTTGGAGTCAGTTTTTTGTTTTGTTAATATTTTTGTATAATTTTATTTCATATATTATGTTTTTGGAGTTATTTTTGTTGGATTTGAAGTCATTTTCAATTCAATTCAACTTTATTTATATAGCTCAAAATACAACAAAGTCGTCTCAAAGCGCTGAACAAAATATAAAGTCCATAGTAAAAAAAGAAGAAAGAAACCAACAAGATTTTGTGTGTTTTAATTTCTTATTTTGTGTTTTTGGAGTCACTATAGACTGAAGTCATCTTTGTGAATTTATGCTGTTATTTTGTATATCTTTTAATTTATGCAAGGGTTTTTTTTTTTTTTTTTTTTTTTTGTATTTGTCTGTCACTTTGAGTGTTTTTTGATACATTTTTTGCATTTATTTTGGGGGTCACACAAAATTAGGCCAAGGGCCACAAGGGGCTCCCTGGCTGCTAGTTTTCCATGTCTGATTTAGAGCAATTATAAATGATTTGATTCCAAATGGATAACAAAGCACTCCCTATTTGCACAATGTGATGAAATGGAATGAACAAAGTGTAGACTTTAGTCTGCATTCAAGTGAAAACATGCTTTAGGACAAATATACAAAGACTTGACCTTGTTGTTTGAGTCTCTTTGTTGGTGACATTGAAGGCTAACAGTGACATGCTGATTGTCATTATCTGGAGCTACGTGCACCTGTGTTGTGTTCAGGTCATGCTGTTCTTTGTGTGCACTCTGCTGTTAACATGGTTGTTTCTGATGAAATCAAACTCACCAGTAATAATAACTCTGCCTTCAGCTACGAGAGCTTTGGTGATTCCTTTCATTTCACTGACGTCTCATCGCCTGATCGTTTTATCAACGACTTGATCAAAGGAAATGGTGAGAAAATAGAGTATAATATGTTATTTATGGTGATGCAATAATAGTTTTGCATTTACTCGACACTTGAGTTTAAAAAAATGAAAGAATTTATGTGAACCATACCAAAATATATTGATATTTTCATAAACTAATAAGAACTAAACTATAATTTCATCACATGGGGTGAAATGCAATCATCACTGTGAGATCAGGTGGTCTAAAGCAGGGGTTCTCAACTGGTCTCACCCTGGGACCTACATTTTACCACGGCTTTGTTTTTTTCTTTAGAATTCAACCAATCAAATTTAGTTTTTCAAAAATAACTGTTGAAAACACACATATATAATCTTTTTTAAAACATAAATCTACATGTTTTCCTGTGCGACATGCATTTCACAGCATGCCTGTCAAAAGAAAAAAAAAAATTTCAAAATAAAAGACAAGTCCAACATGAGGGGCACTAAGTATTTATTTTTGACCAGCGGTCTGTGACCCACCCAATGCAGGTCCACGACCCACGAGTTGAGAATCGCTGGTCTAACGCGTTGATCACATCAAATCTGTAACAAACATTAACACCATTCAGTATCAGGTTGATAGATAATAGATCATAAACTCTATGCTTTATATTTTGTCGTGATTTAAAACTAGACTATGACTGAAATAGTTCTGATTACATTTTTAATAAAACTATAACTAAAACTAAATCGGTCCATTCTTTCTGTAAAAAGCAAAACTTATCAACTTTTTTCCAACTAAACTAAAGTTAGAGATTATCATTAATGTTTTTAACAAATGAAACTGTGTTTTTATGAATAGTTTTAACTGGTTGACTGTGTTGCCTTTGATCTGTACTTAATGTATGTAATAATTTGAAAACTGTAATTATGTACCTTTTATTACTTCCACCAAGGAGGTAATATTTTTACTGGTGTTTATTTGTTTTGTTTATTGGCAGGAAAGATTTTAAAGGATTTTGACAAAATGTTGACCAAAGATAAACTTTCAACAGATCCCGACAGACTTAGATTTTCATTTTGAATATTAATTTAGAAAAATGTAAATCTGATGTCCACATCAAATAAACAATAGATAAAATAAATGAAAACAACAAGTTGAAAGATTTTATTGACGTTGGGATTGAGGAACCTTGAAATGTTCTCCCTAAACATTTCACTTTGTTACAGATGTGGTGCATTTGAAGCAGCTGGTTCCTCAAAGTTCTCCTGAACTCAGAGAGAATGAGAAGAACTCTTGGTCTTCTCCACCGCTACTGTTTTACCTTCTACCCTCTATCTTTTCTTTGGGCGTGACCGTTGCTTTAGTTCTCCACATTTTCCTGGATCAAAGCTTGGTATGTAACTCCATAAAGTCATATACAGTATATATATATATATATGTGTATGTATAAGTTAAACCTGAATCAGAAATGCTCAGCAGCTGTTTTGCAGGTGTTGGTAACAGGTGTGTTGGTGTCTGATCATGAGCGTTGCACAGCAGTGGGTCAGCAGGTGTTTAGTGATGGAGGATCCAGTGTAGATGCAGCTGTGGCCAGCATGCTGTGTGTGGGCGTGGTCCACCCACATGCTACAGGTGTGGGCGGGTACGTACAGTAACTCACTCACTGATCATATCAGTGATATCAACCATTATTTAGCTCCACCCGTGCTCATTTTTTATTCACTAGTGTGTGAGTAGACTTTACTAGTGAAGCAAAAGGTGTTACTAGTTAGCATCATGTGCTAATAAGGAGGCGGGGGAAAGTAAATTCAGGTTTTCCATTGGCTTTCGAAAATATAACCCATCAGGGTCCTGAATTTGGGTCTAAACCCTCCTACTTTATACTAGTACCATTAGACAAGTGGTTCTCAACCTTTTCAAAATAAAGGTTCCAGAGATCAGGGACCCCCACTGTAGCTGAAGGTGGTTGAACACAGACATGAACATTGAAGAACAGTCATGTGGAGACAGGACCATCTATAAGGGGGAATAAAGGGGAGAGATTTTTGGGGTCCATCCATAAAGTCAGTAAAATGATGGTCAATTGTTCTATGAATCTGTGATAACCACATTTATTTATTCATAATATCCACTGTTATTCAGGAACGTTTATTATTTGCACCTAGTATATAGTCATCTTAAATATGTTTTAATCAGAAATAAAATGGGTTAAAAGTGACCAAAAATGATAGAAAAGCTGGTGAAATGGGATTTTAAAAACCACAGAAATTGGTTAAAAGTGGCTAATTAGAGTGGCCAAAAACATACAGAAAAAGTGTTTAAAGTATGTTAATAATGGAACAATTAGTTTCAACTGGCAAATAATGGGCCTGACAAATTGTGAATGTGGTTAAATTGGCAAAAATAAGTATGAAATATGGTGAAAAAAGGTCAACATATGCAACCTTAGGTGGGAAAAGTGGTGGAAAAGGTTTATAAGTGAAGAAAATGTCTTGAAAGTGGAAAAATGTGCAGAAAAGACATTGAAATGTGATGAGATGAAGTGGCAGAAATGGGAGTAATGCAGCAAAATGTATTAAAAGAAGCAAAAATACGGCAAGAAAAAGTGATGGAAATAGGTTAAAATGTGGCAAGTTTGGTGTAGTTTCAGAAGACCAAATGTAAATGAGGTGGGAGGGATTAGAACCAAATCCAGGACCCTGATTGGTTGCAATACTTTCAAAAGCCAACATCAAGACTGAATTGGCTTTCCCCGCCCCCTTATTACCATATGATGCTTACCAATGACACCTTTTACTTTACGAGTAAAGTCATGCACTAGTAGATTAAAACTAGGTACACGTATTCCAAAATGAAGCACTAGTAGAGCTCATTTATGCTCAAACGTATTTCCATAGTCACACTCAGAGACAAACGACACTCATGTGTTTCTTCAAAGAGGGGGGGTGATGCTGGTCCGTGATATACGCAGGAATCAAACCAAGGTGATTGACTTTCAGGGATCTGCACCCAAAGCGTTGATGGAAAAGATGCAGAAAAGAAATGCATCCGAGCTTGAGGTAAAAATATAGAAAAGTAAAGACTACAGATTATGTTTAATGTTCATTATTTCCATTCTTCATTTCAGGCTGGTTTACAAGTAGCAGTTCCTGGTTTGCTCATGGGCTTGTACCATGCTCACAGACTGTACGGACGGTGAGAACGTTGGGGTCATTCCTGGTCATCTCAAGAAAGTCTGGCAAACTACAATGGCCTCATGTAAAAGATATTCAATATCTGGGAGTGGTGAAATAACCCAAAGATGGGGTCAAAAATAAAAATGACTTGGTTGCATAACAGAAAATACTTCTATATCCCAAGAAACATTCATCGTTATACTATAAATTAAAACAGATCCTTTTTTTGTTTCATTCCCACACACAGTTATGGGCCAATGAAAATAGTTTAAAAAAAAAACAAAAACTTTATTTTTTTACAGATTTCAAAAGCGTGTCACCCAAAAAACAATCTATATATATGACTAATCATTAGTGATGTGAAGCTGATCAAATTACAGGGAGCTGAGACAAATGCTACGTTGTTTACTGAAGACCCAAACATGTTCCAGACCCAAACACACTCACTTTTTTCCAATTTTGTGGAGCGGGCATGTCCACCAGATTCGATGTATAGCAGATTTTTGTGTATATTCTGATAGAGTAAGTGGAGCTGTATTACTGTACCAAATTTCAGTTTCCTATTGGGTGTAATTTTTGAGATATTGGAAGCTGAAAATGGAAGAAAAATGAGGACAAGCAAAAATCATAACTAAAGCAAACTAAAAATTAACAGTGTGACTATTGAATTATTAAGGAACAATTGGGATAAATTTCATGATTTTTGACACCAAAGTGTGTGGAATGTGCTGATAATGAAAAGTCTACTGATTTCCTTTAAAAACACACCACAGACTCTCATGGGAGGACGTTGTCAGCAGAGCTGCAGACGTAGCCAGAGAAGGTTTCAGCGTGTCCCACAGTCTGGGTAAACCAAAGCACATTGAACCAAGAGTTTAACACATGTCCTAATCATTGTTCGTCTTCTTCAGCTGCAGCTATAGCCAGGGTCAAAGATCAGCGGCTCTCACAACGGTTCCTGGAGGTTTTCATCCCACGTGGTCAACCTCTGAGTCCTGGGTCCTTTGTGAAGATACCAGCTCTGGCAGGAGTATTACACGCCGGATTGATGCATTTCTACCATGGAAGCATATCGCAGGAGATAGAGGATGAGGTATAACTCCCACTGAGGAGCTCCTGTGAGGTCATTCCAGGTGATTGGAGATTATTCTTCAGGTGCAAGCAAACGGAGGCGTCCTAAGCAGAGAGGACATCAGTAACTACCGCACAGTGGAGGAGACACCGCTGGAAGAACACGATGATGGTAGTAACATGGGCGTCTGACTGTCTATTTTACAAACAAAAATGCATTTTAAACAGTTTTAGATTATTTATGTTGGAATGAAAATGGCCCTGTGTGAAAAAAAGATGGTTGTTAAGCACAGTTTTGTACTAAAAACAAGTATTCATGCCGCATCAGGGCCCTAGCATTCATGCATGTTCATACACTAGTGATATACCTTCTTTGTACACGTTTGCTATATATGTTATTTTATTTTTGACCTCCCCTCCCCCCCAAAAAAAGAAAAATAATAATTAAAATAAATACATTTAAAAAATGACCGTCTGCTAGCAGAAGTATGCCACAAACACAATATTCAATAAACAACTAAAATTAAGTATAACAGTACAAGCAATGGATATGGAGTCATTAGGTTATTGTGAAGAAAAGGAAAGCTTGTATATTATTGCAAGAATATTATAGTTTAAGGGGGATGAAAAGATTGTGTATAACTTACAGTAGGGGCCCAAAATGAGGTGCTACGCCCCTGTGTACAGAGATAAGTTACACCGTTTTTAAAGAAACATCTTTACGATCTTGTTTTCCTCAGAGTTCATAATTCAAGTTCCTCCTCTTTCGTCTGCTGCTGCAGCGTTTATATCAGCACTGAAGCTTTTACAGACCTTTCACCTGAGGGAGAAAAACATCAGACAAAACCAAAGTTCCCACTGGATTACTGAGGTGAATCACTGTGGAGGTGAAGCTGCAGGATGAATTGTGTAAATGGAAGTCATTTTTCTTTCAGACTTTCACAGGATCTGCTGCTGGTTTGGATGGACTTCATTTTAACTCTTCATTCACATTCAGAGAGTTGCTCTCTCACCTTCTGAGGTAAATCACACATGAACATACGACTGGCCTGTTGTCGTGGCGATACAAAGCCGATACCGGATAGGGCTGGTTTTCAACATCACTAGCGGTCAAATCTCATTCCCAAGACCGATAGCGATCAAACCTTGTAGCCTTGAATTGCCTTTGAAACGATGTATCACACGACTATGTTCTGATAACATAGTCGTGTCTCATAGAATGTCCATGTCAAATTACAGCCCGATTCAACGACCATTAACGGAGGAGTAGTCATTTGAAAAATGGGGCCCCCGTGGCATATACACAGTAATGGGCCCCATTGATATATTGATGTGTCAATGATTCGCCACCAACTGTCGCAATATTTGACTCACAAATAAATTAGAAAACGACTTTAATGGAAATTGCGGAAAAAAGAGGGCTGGGCATCAAGGCCCCCATCAAATCTTGCAAGGCATAATCGTAATATACCTTGAATTACCCTTGAAACCATATATATATATCACATGACTGTTCCCAATAAATTTGGAAATTACCGGAAATGGGGGGTGGGCCCCCAGGCCCCATTTCAAAAAAAGGGCTCAGAGCATCTCATCATATTCATTCATACAGTATTCATACCAAACTGCGTTCCGATCTAACGAGAACTAACGTAGGAGTAGTCATTTGATGGGTAATGGGCCCTATTGATATATTGGTACCAACCGTCATAATATTTAAGTCGCCTCTCTGGGCCCCAAATAAAAAATTGGACTCCGAGCGTCGATGCGTACACATTCATAGATTATAGCTGCCAAATTTCAGCTCGATCTGTTCATGAATAACAGAGGAATAGTGATTGTAACTAGTGTACACAACAACAACAACAACAACAAATAGGTGGCGTTTTGAGTCCAGTTGCCCGGTTTAAAAATGAAAAGATTTGGTTGTGTAGAATTGACAAACTTTGTACCTAAATGAAGTTTCTGTTTTTAAAAAATGTTTTGCATTATGAAGGCAAAGTTGTATTAGGATTGAAAAGTGGTTAAACATTAGCGATGAAGTCAAGAACACACTAACACACTATCCTGGACCAAGTCTGCTCGAGACCAGAATGCCAAGACTCTGAACCTCCATGGAGGTTTTATCATTCAGGAGGGTCTTCCTGCTAAACTTTTTTTATTAAATCCACCAATATTTCTTTTGGTTTTTTTTTTCAATTAGGGCTGCTCAATTATAGAAAAAATAATAATCACGATTATTTTAGTCATATTTGAAATCACAATTATTCAAACGATTATTTGTCATCCAAAAAGTTATTTATTTTTTGTACAAATAAAAAAAAATATATATATGTATATTATTTAAACACTAAAATCGCGTATGTTCACTTTTGCACAAAACAAAACACTTGTTGCACGTGATGTGTCTTTGCTCTATGTCTTCATCATCAAACCCAAAGTGTTCCCATAGAAGAGAATTTGACTTGTCACTTGTTTACCAGCATTTCTCCTGCCATGTTTCAATACCATGAGCAACAACTTTCCTCGTGTTGGCCTGCTGGCTAGCTTTGGCTTTGAGAGGGGAGGAGCTTCCATGTGCGTAAATTAAACAACTCAATTAGTATTAATAACATTTGTGTGCCAAGCTTTATTAATTGTAGATGTCCGAAATAGTGGGTTTGTTTTATTCAGCGAATAAAACATGTTAAAAAAATATACTTTTTTTTTTGTTAAATAATCCTTTTTTTCTCAATTATGTTAATATTGTAATCGTTGGGTGTAATAATTGAAATCAAATTGTAATTAATTGAGCAGCCCTACTTTCAATCCATCTTGGACTTCAGTCTTTTCACTCTACTGTCTCTCTTCTCAAAATAAAGAGGCTAAAATGATTCCGGAATTTCTCTGATTGAGCAAATATTAACGGAGTTACGGTCTTTTAAAATAATGTGTTCCAAGATACGTTCAGGGTCCCTGTGAAACCATGACATTATGATGAGTTTCTAAAATCCGGCCGGAGGGTCTGGAAAAAACATGGAGGAAATGTCAGGGTAGAACCGGGCATATGATCACCCTAGGTACCTACTACAACACGATGAAACATTTAAATAAAGAATATTCATATATCAGGTAGAGTAATTGTCCTCTTGTGACGGGTCAGCAGCAGATATGAATTCTTACAGATGCCTTTCCCTCCAAGCAAAGATCAAGCGCTGCAGGTCCTGAACGCATCACGAGTCCATTCTCCATCAGACGCCTCAGTGCAGGAGGAGCAGGAGGGGGGGCAGGTGGTTGTCATGGGATCAGATGACCTCATGGTGTCTGTTGCAAGGTAATTGAGTTCCTGTCTAAACTGTGGCTGTGATCAGCATGCAGGCTCACTATGTGTGGTATGTGCTTCTGGGCGTTGTGACATTCTGATATCTTATCTGTCATCTTTGTGCGTTTGCAGCTCTCTGAGCAGAACATTTGGGAGCAGACTCATAACTCGGTCTGGTATCATCCTGAACAGCCTCCTCCTGGACTTCTCCATTATCAACAACGACACAGAAGCTCCAATGAAACAGGTTCTGTGTCAGTTCAAAGAAGTCACGTTACTTATTCTGAGATTTCAAACCCAATGTGTCCTCTCTGCCGTAGAAAAGGCCCGTGTCATTCCTGATGCCCACACTTTTAATCTCAACTCCACATAAGTGTGTCGTCCAGATGGCGCTGAGCAGTTCAGCGGTGCAGAACTATTTGAGGGCGATCACTCAAGTATGATCGCCCTACGATTCCCTCTTGAAAGACTTTGTATTCAAACAAACTACAGTGTACGTGTTTACATTCTAGATGCTGAACGCTGCCGTGTTGTTTCACAAGAAGAAGAATGACAGTCTGGCCTCAAGGAGACTTTTCAACAGCTGTAAGTATGATCCTATCTTTTTTAAAGCATGTTAAAGTTTCATTTATTAAGACAACTGCTCCTTGGGAAATTTTCTTTGATCTCCTGAGATGTTTCAGCTGACAACAGCCTGTCTTCGTCAGTTGCCTAAATAAATGAAACCTTAACATACTATTCAAGTATAATCTTGCAGAAATTACTACACAGAATACAAAGAAACTTCAAAGGAAACATCAAAGCGGTCAGCAGACGCCTCTGACGAAGACTGGCAGTTGTCAGTCGAAACATGTCAGTAGATCAAAATGGATTTCCTAAAGAACAGTTCTGTATAAAGATAACCTTAACATACTATTCAAAAAGAAGACAAAAAGAATCTTGCTAGGAGCTCTTATATTTTTATTTTTACTTAACTTTTATTTAAACAGGAAGTCTTGTTGAGACTAATAATCTCTTTTTACAAGGGGACTTGGTCAAGTTAGGTAGCAGCAAGCACACAAAGTTGTTACAAGTGAAAAATACATTTTAAGACAAAAAAGGGAAAAGCATTTATTGCTTTAACTTTATATTTCTCCTCTATTTCACCCGTCAGCTGATTTTTCTGAAGACATTAAACAGTTTGGGCACCAACTTGTTAATATGGAAAGAAGATCTTCAGTTTGGGGAATCCTGAGGAATAAAGATGTCTTCAGCATCGTCAAGGGACGTCAGTTGATCGAGTCCCTCATAGTTTTCTTATTCTCATAAACTTTTGTGTAAAATGATCTTCAATGAACAAACTCATGAAGTGAATGTAATGTCTCCAAAATGATGCTTTTCTATTCAGTATTTTTCTGATTAAACATATTATTCAAAAACATTTCCCAATGCCATCATATTTTTATTTTAAAAATCACTTGTATTATATATTTGCATTATTTTTCTACAGCAGTGGTTCTCAACCATTTCAGCCTGCAACCCCCAAAATAAAGGTTCTAGAGAGTAGGAACCTTCACTGTAGCTGAAGGTGGTTGAACACAGACATGAACATTGAAGAACAGTCATGTGGAGACAGGGCCATCTATAAGGGGGAATAAAGGGGAGAGATTTTTGGGGTCCATCCATAAAGTCCATTGTTCTATGAATCTGTGATAACTACATTTATTTATTCGTCTGCATAATAGCCACAGTTATCCAGTTTAGCATTATTTGCACCATAGTATAAAGTTTCTTAAAGCTGTAAATTCTTGTTTTAATCAGAAATAAAATGGGTTAAACGTGACCAAAAATGGTGGAAGAGGTGGTGAAATGGGATTTTTAAAAACCGCAGAAATTGGTAAAAAGTTGCAAGTTAGAGTGGCCAAAAACGGGCAGAAAAAGGGTTAAAAGTTTCAATATTGGAACAACTAATTTAAACTGGCAAATAATGGGTGTGTCAAATTGGGAATGTGTTTAAAATGATTAAATCAAGCATTATTTAGAGTGATAAGAGGTTAAAAGTGACAATAATAGGTTAACTTATGTAACATTTGAGAGAAAAGTGCTGAAAATGTGCAGAAAAAACATTGAAATGTTTTGAAGAAGTGGCAGAAATCTATCTATAAAAGCAAAGAAGGTCTGTGTGTGTGGAGCGAATTTCTCCTCGATGCGGAGAACCTATTCAGCTTTTGACCTCAGTGTGTGAGGGGGCGCTAGCACACCATCTATATCTATTTCTGAGCCAATCACTGCGCACACAGCCAAGCAGACACACGAGTGAGAGGAAAAGAGTTAGACCGGAGAGTGGGGAGGGGCATCTGAGTAGCCGCTCTCACACTGATAAACTAGCAAAGCTCTCAAGTCTCACTGATTGCGCCTGATGTGAGTCACTGATGTGCGTGTACGCATGTGTGTGTGAGCCACGGAGTAGATAGACACACAACAAAAATATTAAAATGATTCAATATACACAAAACTAAATATTTATACAAAATGACAACAGAAATGCACAAAACTACACTGAAAAAGATACAGAAATACACCTAATGATGTAAAACAAAACTAAATATTTGTACAAAAAGTATACAAAACAACAGAAATGCACAAAAATATACAAAAGGCTCCAAAAACACACAAAATGACTCTGAAAAACATACATTACAAAAAAATACACCAAACAAAAATATGAAAATGACTCAAAATACACAAAACTAAATTATACAAAAAATACACTAAGATGACAACAGAAATGCACAAAACTACACTAAAAAAAGATACAAAAATACACAATGATTCCAGAATCACACTACAATGGCAACAAAAAACGATTATACAAAAACACAACAGAGAAACAAAAATACACATGACTCCAAAGTACATACATTACAGAAAAATACAAAGAATATAAAAATAAGTAACCACATGTGCATGTCTCATAGAATTAAACCAGGGAAATCACGCATACTATTTTACTTTGCACCTGCAAATAAACCTCTTTATAACACCACAGAGCAGAGTATGTACACCTCTTTGTACATCCAACCTTCAAACACATACTCATTTGGCCATAATTGATAACTCTACTAAAGCTCCTCCCAATATGTGAATACATTCTTCCGACGGACACTGTACTAGTGGGAGTAAAATGTTGCAAATTAGAGTGGCCATAAACAGACAGACAGACAGATAAGCATGAATTATGTGGAGCAGAAGTTAAAAGTGACAATAGGTCGACGTGTGCGACATTAAGTGGGAAAATTGTTGGAAAGGGGTTATAATTGCCGAAAATGTCTTGAAAGTGGAAAAATAGTGCCGAAAAGGCATTGAAATTTAATGAAGTGGCAGAAATGGGAATAATGTAGCAAAAATACATTAAAAGGAGCAAAAATATGTCAAGAAAAAGTGATGAAAATAGGTTAAAATATGGCAAGTTTGGTGAAGTTGCAGAAAAATGGTAAAAATAATCAAAAAATATGCTCAAATTGTTCAAAAAATATCAGTGTCTTGTGACCCCAAGGTTGAGAACCTCTGGTCTAATACCATTAACAATAGATTTTAATGTAAAAAAAAAAAACCCAAATCCTAAAGATTAGTGGTGATACAAAAATGTGCAGTATGCAGATGATGAAGTGAATGAGGGCTGTTATGTAAAGCTGATGTACAGTGGAGATAGTGAGACAGTGTGCGTCACAGAACATGGGACGTGTCTCCGGCCTGGACAAACATGTCACTCAAAGCTTTTGTGCCTCTATGCGCCCCTCTGCCCCTCTGCGCTTGCCTTAGGACAGTTTCCCTCCCATTGCTATCAGGATAGCTGTGTTCATCGCCATGACAACTGTTGTGATGGTGATGAATATTATTTTATGGAGACGGTGTCAGTCCCCCGACCCATATTTCACAATGATTTTAACATAAAATCAAATAAAAGAGCTATCAATTATAAAAATCTGAAAAAAATTAAAATCTCAAATCTAGAAACACCAAAACATAAAACCATTAGATGTGCTCTATTAAATATTAGATCACTGAGATCCAAATCTCTACTAGTAAATGACCTTATCTCAGAAAATAACCTTGATTTATTCTGTTTAACTGAAACATGGCTGTATCAAGATGAATATGTTAGTTTAAATGAAGCCACTCCTCCCAGTCATTTAAATACTCATATGCCACGAGACATAGGCCGTGGAGGTGGTGTAGCAGCTATTTATCATTCCTCTCTCCTAATCTATCCTAAACCAAAGGCCAGTTACACTTCCTTTGAAAGCCTGGTTCTAAATTTATCTCATATCGAATCAAAAACCTGCCAGCCAGTCTTATTTGCGATAATTTACCGTCCTCCAGGCCCTTATTCTGAATTTCTATCAGAATTCTCTGAGTTTATATCAAACTTAGTCCTCAGTTCTGATAAAATACTGATAGTAGGAGATTTTAATATCCATGTGGACAAAGATAGTGATAGCCTGAGCTCAGCCTTTATGTCCCTAATAGACTCAGTTGGCTTTTTTTCAAACTATTACTGAAGCTACTCATCGTTTAAATCATACTCTTGATCTTGTTCTAACATATGGCCTTGATATTAATGAACTAAAAGTCTACCCTGAAAATCCTCTGCTATCAGATCACTTTTTAATATCTTTTAACATTATCCTAGAGGATCTCGCACTGTGCAATAAAATAGTTACAAGTAGAAATCTATCCAACAGTGCTGTGGCTAAATTTAAAGAGGCCATTCCTGCTGCCTTAAACTCAGTGCACCATCCAATAAATAACTATGATATTAATTATAACCCCTCTCAACTGGATCTGCTTGTCGATAGCTCTGCTAGTCTACTAAAATCCACCTTGGACTCAATTGCCCCATTGAGGGAAAAAACTATTAAACGTCAGAGGAAAGCTCCGTGGTTTAGCTCTGAAACTCACACACTCAAACAAACAACCCGTAAATTAGAGAGAATGTGGCGCTCCAATAAAACAGAGGAGTCACGAATACTTTGGCAAGAAAGCCATAGTAAATACATGACAGCCTTACGACATAGTCGATCTACATACTATTCCTCACTAATTGAAGAAAATAAAAATAATCCGAGGTACCTTTTCAGCACTGTAGCCAGGCTAACACAAAGTCAGAGCTCTATTGAGCCCATGATTCCTCTAGCCCTCAGCTGTGAGGACTTTATGACATTTTTTAACGATAAAATTCACAAGATTAGAGATAAAATTAGCCACTCCCTGCCTTCACCTGGGCCTGCTGTACCATTAAATGTAAATAGGCCTAACCTAAACTGTTTCACACATATAGGACTTCAGGAACTTAACTCTATTATTTCATCCTCCAAACCATCGACCTGCCTTTCAGATCCGATCCCAACTAAGCTGTTTAAAGAAGTTATTCCCCTAGTCTGCCCATCTTTGTTGGAGACAATAAATATATCTCTATCAATAGGCTACGTGCCACAGTCCTTTAAAGTAGCTGTAATCAAACCCCTTCTCAAAAAACCTACTCTTGATTCCAGCACTTTAGCAAACTACAGGCCTATATCTAATCTTCCTTTTATTTCAAAGATTCTTGAGAAAGTTGTGGCAGCTCAGCTCTGTGAATTTCTTCAAAACAACAGCCTGTTCGAGGACTTCCAGTCAGGCTTTAGAGCTCAACACAGCACAGAGACTGCTTTAGTTAAAGTAACTAATGATCTACTCTGGGCTTCAGATGAAGGACGACTCTCAGTGCTGGTTTTATTAGATCTTAGTGCAGCTTTTGACACTATAGATCACTATATTCTACTAGAGAGATTAGAGAAATTACTTGGAATCACAGGGACTGCCCTAAACTGGTTTAAGTCCTACCTATCTGATAGGTACCAGTTTGTACACGTGAATAATAAGTCTTCTGTGTACACTAAAGTAAGCTACGGGGTTCCTCAGGGCTCTGTGCTAGGTCCAATCCTCTTCTGTATCTATATGATCCCCCTTGGTAATGTTATGAGAAAATACTCTGTTAACTTCCACTGCTATGCTGATGATACCCAACTGTATGTATCAATGAAGTCAGGTGAGACAAATCAGCTATCTAAACTTGAGGCCTGTCTAAAGGACATTAGGGCCTGGATGGACCAAAATTTTCTTCTTCTCAACTCAGACAAGACTGAGGTCATTGTACTGGGCCCGCGACACCTTAGAGAAACCTATGCTAGCCTAACTGCCCTAGATGGCATTACTCTGGCACAAAGCACAACTGTTAGAAACCTTGGGGTTCTATTTGATCAGGACTTATCCTTCAACTCTCACATAAAACAAACTTCAAGAACTGCCTTCTTTCATCTCCGTAACATTGCTAAAATCAGATCTATCCTGTCTCAGGGCGACGCCGAAAAACTAGTCCATGCTTTTGTTACCTCTAGACTGGATTATTGTAATTCTCTTTTAGCAGGCTGCCCGAGCAAGTCGCTTAAGACACTTCAGCTGGTTCAAAATGCTGCAGCACGTGTACTGACTAAAACTAGGAGAAGAGATCACATTACTCCTGTATTAGCCTCTCTGCATTGGCTTCCCATAAAATATAGAATAGAATTCAAGATTCTTCTTCTCACTTATAAAGCCCTAAATGGACAGGCACCAGTCTATCTCAAGGAGCTTGTAGTGCCATACAATCCCCCCAGAACACTACGCTCTCAAAATGCTGGACTACTCGTTGTTCCATTCATCTCTAAAAGTAGTATAGGAGGAAGAGCTTTCAGTTATCAGGCCCCACTTCTCTGGAACCATCTACCAACCACGGTTCGGGGGCAGACACCCTCTCTACCTTTAAGGTTAGGCTCAAAACATTCCTCTTTGATAAAGCTTTTAGTTAGGAACCAGCTCATAGCTCATAATTAAGATGCAATAGGCATAGACTGCCGGGGGGGGGTCTGGCATGCTCGGTTGGAGAGAGGTTGGAGAGGGCGTTAAGAGAGAGGTCATTTAGGTTAGAGAGGGACCGGAGAGGGTCCCATTCCTCTTTCAAACACTCCCTCTATGTCTGCTTACTCCCTTGTGTGTTTGCTCCTGTACTCCTTCTGGCTTTTGTCTTGCAGGTCCGTGGGATCCTCAGTGTGGAGTTACAGAGACTCAGCGGCTCTGTCTCCACCCTTTCCTCTGCACACACCCAACACAGCATAACGTGGATGGCTGTTCATCATAGGAATGGGATCCACACAAGGTTCCTGCTGCTTAACAGAAGGTTTTCCTTGCCGCCATGATGAATTCATGTTGGGTGTGGGATACATATGTATGTGTATATACGTATATATGCATATGTGTGTATCCATAAAATGAAGAGTCCGTCCTTAAGACTGCTCTACTGTAAAGTGCCTTGAGATACCATTGGTTATGATTTGGCGCTATACAAATAAAGATTGATTGATTGATTGATTGATATGTGGATACTGTAAACATTTAGCTTGACACGCCTGAAGAAGGCCTCGGCTCAGACGAGGGGTTTTCAGATCACTTCAGATCTTTGTTCAACAAAAAAAAATAAAAAAAATGAAGCCTCTCCAAACAGAAGTGATGCAGCGTGTCCTGATGGCAAAGTTGATCACATGACGGCGTGCCAACGACTAGTGTCAAAGCGGTCAAGGAAGAGAGTTTAGCAAACATGATAAAAAAAACAAAATGAGTGCACATACACAGAATAAATAAAACAAAAAAAACATAGTATCGTTTGTGGGATGAACTGAATAAATAAACCTAAATAATAAAGATAATAAGGTACAAATAGTTTTATACATTAATCGTGTTTCATTGAGTTTTCAATAAGTGATTTTTAATTTTGTTTTATTTTGCAACATGACTGCATTGAAATTCAATAAATGTGAGTTCTTTGTTGTTAATCTAATTCAGTAATTTGGGTTTACATCACAGATGACGTTAGCCGTAGTAAATTAACGGGCGCCATCTTGAAATTGGGGAAAATGACTCATCCCCATCCTGTATGTCCGATGACAAAATCAGCTTTATTTAAATACTGGAGTGATTTATATCTCTGTATTCTTATAAAATATCATACAATTATGAAGACACACGACCAGAAGAGGCCAGGGGACGAGATGAGGCCAAATTAACATTGCTATGGATATCTGAGTGTTCATACAAAGTCCCACCCGTCAAAATATTCATACAAACATTGCCTGATGAAGCCTATTTTTATGAGATATTGTGCCGTGAAATCCTTACATACCATTAATCACAGTGTCCTTTACAACCGATATAAATACAACATATTACCATCACCAAGATGTCCCTAAAATCCTCATTTCAGATCTTAACTGTTCACTTCCCACTTATTAAATGTAGAGAGCGCATGTAGGCAGACCAGTGTTTACCCTTGCCCACACTACCAGACGCCTGCATTTTCAACCGTTCTATGAAGGAAAGCCAGTGTTTTTTGTGATTTTTGTCTTTTGGAATTCTAAAAAACTTTATATCTGAATTATTTTTGCCATAGGATGAACGACCAAACACAGCAGATCTACAGCAGTGAAACCACCTCTGTTACATCGGGAGTCAACACGTTGTTATGACGTAAACAAATGTGGCGATCGGTGTTGCTAGGCAGAAACGATCAATACTTTCTTATACATGAAAACAATTAAAACCTT
This sequence comes from Gouania willdenowi, assembly GCF_900634775.1. Classification (NCBI taxonomy): domain Eukaryota; kingdom Metazoa; phylum Chordata; class Actinopteri; order Blenniiformes; family Gobiesocidae; genus Gouania; species Gouania willdenowi. The sequence goes on from NC_041048.1 coordinate 39,131,869, forward strand.
TAATCACAAATAATTTCTTTATAGTCTTGTCTTTAAAGGTGGAGTCTGCATATTCTGGGTGAAATGATCCGTCCCTTCATGAGAATAGTCAATAAAATATGTATTTAGACAAAGGAAAAAAAAGTCAGACCTCTGTAGCAGCTGGAATCCTGTAAAAACATTTGGTTCAAATGGAAATAACCAATCAGATGCCTTCATGTCTCGTAACTGTTTTCCAATAAATATGGAGCATAAATAATGCATCTAAAGTGCCTGCACAGTGGTGCAGAAGTTTATGTCTATGTTGGAAAGAACATTATTTGTTTTCCTTCGGGGTATTTGTTGTTATTTATATCAGTTCAAGCTTATGGGGCGTGGCTTTGGATGCATCCGAGAGGGGGTGGAGCTAGCATAGCCGCCACACGAGCTGATATGGACCGGATAGGGCACACGGACCGCAGGTTTCACACCAAGGATTAAAGGTTTATTCCAGCTTGGTCTGAACATTTATAATGCAACGTTTAATGCAGGCATGAGCAACTGGTGGCCCGGGGGCCCCATGTGGCCCTTAATCTAATTATGTGTAGTCACGAAAAGTAAACACACAAACATGACAACAAATAAAAAATAACAACAAAAATACACATTAACTATATTCAATGAAGGACAACAAAAACACAAATTACACAAAACAGCAAGAATACACAAAATGAGAAAATTACATTAAAACAATAAATGGACAATGAAAAACATTTTGTGTTCATTTTGTGTATTTTTTGCTGTTTTGTGTAATTGGTTATATGTGTATTTGTCGCCCTTCATTGAATTTTAATGTCATTTTGTGTTTTTGTTATAGTTTTTGTATATTGTTGCTGTCAGTTTGTGCATTTTTCTCTAATTATTTTTGTTTTTTGTTGTCATTTTGTGTTTTTTTTGCTGTTTTGCGTAATTCATGTGTATTTTTATTGTCCTTCATTGATATGTAATGTACTTTTGTGTGTTTTGTGACAGTTTTGTATATTTTACGGTCAGTTTGTATATATTTCTCTCTTTTTGTGACAAATTACACAAAACAGCAAAAATTAACAAAACATCACACAAACCTTTATGAATTCTCAGATGGTGTCATTATTATAGTTGATAAGTTATTGGGTCAAACCATCCCATTTTTCTTGCCCATGTCTGGTTTATTATGGTTATTATGGTTCCCTGACATTCGTGCAGCTTTAGGGCGGAGATAATGGGCGTTAACTCAGGTTATTATTTAAACAGCTGCACTTTGCTCCTCAGTGAAAGTTTCAGAAAGCGATCCAGCTGTTTGTTCTAGAACATTGGAATGGATTAATGGAAAAAAAACATTTGTGTGGGTGGCTGATGAAACGGTGAGTATCCTATATATATATATATATATATAATAAATACAAAAACACAGACTTTAATACATATTGTATTTATTCTACTGCAGGTGACGTGTCCCCCCAGTGGTTGAACTGGTCTACTCCCACTATAATCTCCACAGGTGATTTTAATGGAGCCCAAACGCGCAGTTAGAGAGAAGTTCTTCATCGTGATCAGAGGAAAGTACCGGAAAGGCTTCAGCAGGGGCTGCATCGGGCGCGTGGAGGCGGAGACGGCGCGCGGGGAGTTCACGGGGCTCGTGTACGGAGGAGGGGGAGGGAAGGACGCGGGGACCCCCAAACCAGGAGGGTGCGTCCGCAGGGAGGACACGTACCCCCTGAGCAGACACCAGGCCCAGCTGCTGCTCTTCGTCCCGTCGGGCTGTAAACGTCTGGAGCTGCTGTGTAACCCCCAGCTGTTCTCAGCCATCTGTGAGCTGAACCTGGAGGACCTGGTGGTGGTGAAGCACAGGGGGGGACACCTCCCTGGACTGGTGAAGAACCTGCTCCAGGTGGGGAGGAAGGAGAACAAGGAAGATCTGCACATGCTGGGCTTTGAGGTCAAGTTTGTGGTAAGTTTTTTACATATGTGCTTAGAGCTGGGCGATATGGTCCAAAACTCATATCTCGATATTTTTTCTCAAAGTGGCGATATATGATATAAATCTCAATAATTTTAATTAAAATAAAGTGTGATCAGGAAGACAATTCTGGGTTAAATTTGCTGATCCAAAATGCCACACAGGCTCATTTATTAACAAACAACTGCACAATATGTGACACTTTTGACTTTTTCTCCTCGAAGGGACAGCACGTGTGAGTGAGCTCTGTAGTGTGGCTTGTTTAGATGAAGGTCTGGTTTAGAACGCACTCAGCAATCCATCTGACTGTGCTTTTTATGTTCTGAGAAATAGAGGAAGCAGCGACTCCATAAAAACGAGTATTTTGATGCAAAATAAGCTATAAAATAAAAATATATCAATATAAGCGATATTGTAATTTTCTATAAAGCCAAAAAAGAAAACTTGATATATCTCGGATCACAATATATCGCCCATCTCTATATGCGATTTTACTTTAGATGGGCTTTTTATGGTCAGATTTAATCTAAGAATATTTTAATATTCTGCAGTAAAATGTAAAATTTTGAAACGTATCAGTGATACTCAAGTGTCCCCTCACAACACTGTAGTCTTTGTTTCTCTTGATATTTCTCTTTTAGTTTTTAATACATTTTTGAACATATGCACTAATACTATTACAATGCATTTTTGGTCAAATATGATTCAAGTTTTTTTTTCACTATGCTACTGTATTTCATGAAACTTGTCACAGTGATACTAGAGAGTCCACTACAACACTGTGGTCTTGGTTTCTCTTGACATTTATTTTTTTTATTTTATTTTTTATTTTTGCAGCCTATATCTGTATGAATTGTTTAATGGGGACATATCATGCTAAATCCACTTTTCTAGCCCTTAAATGCATTTTGTTGTATATTTAGAGTGTTCAGAAGTACAGAAAAGTTCAAATTAATCTCTTCAGGTGCTCCGTTGATATCTTTATATTCTGTTTTGGTCATATTTTTCAATCTGTTTCGATTTTTCTATTCTCTATTAAGTTTTTTGAACAATAACGTCACAGTATTTGCAGCAGAACTGCCAAATTAAGACATCGACTCCAGGCCCAACACTTCGAGCAATCCACCATTTTTATTTCTCGCTTTTATTTTGTAGTCCAAGCTCAAGGATGCAGAAGTTACGAGAGGATAAGTCAAAATGTTCGGTTGTTGGATGTAGTAACACACACGCTTCATTACACCGTCTCCCAGCATCAGAACCTTTTCAAAGTGGCTGGTTGAGTTTTATTTATCATGGAAATGTATCCACATCTGTGGGTAAGGTCATTTTTGTGTGCGCGAAGCACTTCAAGGATGACTGCTTCATCAACCTCTGCCAGTATAAAGAAGGATTTACAGAAAGACTTTGTCTGATTGAGGGTTCAATTCCTTCTATCTTTGGAGACGACGAACAGAGCACTTCGGTAAGCTGTAAATAACGCTAAAAAGTGTGATGATAAGACGTCCCTGTCATTGTTTTGTTAGCATTAGCAGTTGCACCGTCTTCATATGTTAGCGCTGTGTGCTCGTTTTAGATCCTTGATGATATGGCCTACGTGATTTAATTTAAGTCTAAAGTTTTCATTAGTCATTTCATTTTGCCGTTTTTGTCTCCGAAAAAACTTCATTTTTTTATTTAAGTAAAGATTAAATCATAAACTAAACGCAAAAAAACTTAATATGCCATTTGTAACATTGAAATGTATTGTATGGGCTTTGTAAATCACCTGCCAGCATGGCTAGTAGATTGTTAAAGTTACCAGCCAACCAGATTTTCCACCAGCCAATTTTTTTTCCAGAGAAAATTAACTACATTATGAGTACCACTGAATATATTTAAGCGTTTATGTTTAGTTTATGTTTTTTTAAATAGTTTTTATTTTAGTTGATTGCAGAAATACATTAAAATGGTAAAAATATAAACATTTAATTCAACAACAATGTTGTAACAATGCCTAAAAGGTGCAATGTGTAACTTTGCGTGTGTCGGAGAAGTGAACCTTTTATAAAGTATATTCTCATAACTTAATAAACAAACTTAACCCAGAAGAAAATTAAAACCCTGGAACACTGTTTGAAGTTAGAAAGAATAAAAGTAATCAGTACAAAATAAGAATCACATGTACTGTAGAGAGAAATTATTTTACCAACATTCATGCTCTTCAAATGTAAACAAATCCCACTCCCCACAAACTGTGTATTGCACATTTTAAAGGTGAACAAATGGTGAATACCAGCCACTCACGACCCGACATCCATTTAGTAATAAATCTCCTCAATTTCTTCTTCTTTTCAGATCCTGTATCATCTTAATTTTCCCGTGTCAGCATCAGCCTTCCTTTTTAACAGTTCAGGTTTTCAACACCTGATAAATATCTCCACACATTTGTTTTTTTCCTAATTAATTATTAACTTAATTTCATCTCCTATTGTTTGTTTTGCGCCGTTCCTTTTACTAACGTAAGCACGTAGCCAATTGTTGTATAACACGTCACGACATAGTGTTCATGGGAAACGTAGGATTAGTACAACCAATAGGGTTGCCAGATAAGCATTACATTTTAAAACCTAAACACACAAAAACCGTCAAATTTCTTGGCGGAAAACAGCCCAATCTGGCAACAATGATTGTCGCATCGTTTCTGCAGCCTGCTGATTCAAACAGACGCAATGGTATTTGTTTTTACCCACAATTGGCGGGTTGGCGGGTGTTAATTTAAAGCCCTGATTGTTGTTGTTCCCACACCGTCCCCAACAGGCCTTTACCGTTTATGCCAGAATAGACACGCAGCAGTATTTTTAAGCTCGGATAGCGCGACTAAGGAAATGTGAAGCCTGGCTGGTGTTACTGGCCACAGTCATGAATCACTTGGTTATGCATGAAGCTGAAAAGACGTAAAAGCTCTTTATCAGGATGAAATATGTCCAGATTATCTCTGGTGATGATTCCTGCTTTTTTAACCAACCGAACGGTCAGATTTCTAGTGAGATATGATGAGCACAGCTCGACACACGTACGCTGCTTATCATGGTTTGATCTGTGGAACAAAGAAAAACACGCTTTATGCACTAATTGTCCACCATAGGTCTTACAAACACAATATCACAGACACATCCCCCCTTAGTAAAGTCTTTTCACTGTGTCAGACAAAGATGAGACTGTGGGAGCAAACCAACATGTCGACTGGGGGTGTCAAACTCATTTTAGTTCAGGGGCCAAATATGGACCAGTTTGTATCTCATTCATTCATTAAGAACTTCTTGATTTAGTAACACATTTTTGAGTAATTTAGAGGAATTTTGTGGCATTGTTTGAGAAATTTCAAGATTTATGGGAAAAATTTAGAGTTCTTTCCACAATTTGCAGTGAAAAATCACTGCATTCTAGTGATACACCTAAAAATAATGTGGAGTTTCTCTAAAATTGTGAACTTGAGATATCCACAACTTCATTATTTGTCAATTTACACAATAATTAATGTTTTCTCATTTCTACTGTCTCTTAGTTGCTCTAAAGGGCCATATTTGGCCGCTGGGCCTTGAGTTTGACACAAGCGATATAGACTTATGGCGTCACAATCTTCTTGCTTTGGAAAATCTGAGCTCAAGCCTCCAATTTCCTCATAATCCAAATCATATTTCCTTTTGTCTCCATTATAGGACGGCGACCACAATTTGTCCTCCAGGAAACCTGCCCCGTTGCCTATTTTCAGTGCTGCAGACATCATACAAGTGGTCCCATCCTACTCAGTCCCCTTTGGACCAAACTGGAGAGGCGGCAAAGGTAAATCAAACCACACCTGTTCCCAGATCTATGTTTAATGTTTTTTTTTTTTTTTAACTTATTTAACCAGGAAAAAAATCCCCGTTGAGATTAAAAACCTCTTTTTCAAGGGAGTCCCTGGGCCAAGAGGCACACATTACGTTGGTATACAGCTGCTGTTCCATCACATATACATGCATAAACCTTGTGTTCGAGTTCAAAGTTTTGAATAAACTCCCTGTGACTCCAGAAGGCATTAACACAAACTAGTAAAACTGGTCCCAGTACTCTGGAATTCAAAGCAGTGATGTATCACATGCTGGAACATATTTTAACATTACGCTCCCTAAACTATCTACATACCTCATACTTTACATGCATTGTCAGCCTTAGGTTACCCTTATGAGGCACCATGTGACTCATTGGTGGATGAGTTATATCACTTTTACTAGAGGGGCAACAAAATAAAAAATCTTTGCAAAGTGGCATAATTTCTTGTGCATGCTGGTTTAATTCCATTCAAGTAACAATCTTTACAAGGTGGACCAAGAACAGTCGTGATGTAGTGCAGACGATCTTTGTGAAACGTGCGCTGAAAGACTCTAAAACTCTTTAGTACTCAGATGTATTGAAATACAGCCGCTCAGTGAGTCAGCTGACTGCTGTGTTTGCTCACGTCATTTCAACATCCTGTTCCAGCCAAAATGCATTTTCTGTTTTTGGCCAAATATTTTCCGTGACCAAATTTTGGTGCATCACTACTTTTCTACTTAACATATAGCTTTTAAACCATGAACTTGCTCTGCTCCCACAGATCCCAGCAGCAAAGCAGTGATGCACATCAGCTCCTTGACAAAACAGTGGATCTCTGACAAGGGCAACAGTCCGTCAGTGAGTCTGAACAGACTTTCATCCAGAATCAAGTCCGTGTCCGTCTCCTGTGCCGTTGGAGGTGGGATCCACTGTGGAGGTGGTCTCAAACACGGGACTCAAAGTCTACGGGGTGATCCGATGGTTGGGGAAACCAGTGGGAAAGACTGTGGACTGGGCTGGGATTGAATTAGTGAGTGATAACAAGCAATGTACACATGTGGAAGTTTCCTTTAGCGTTAGCGTCCCATGACGGTGCGTTCCTATTGGTTGTTTTCAGGACTATGAGGTGAACGGCTGCTCTGATGGACAACATAAAGGTCAGCGCTATTTCACCTGCAAAGGGACACAGGGCTCTGTTGTTCCCATCACAAAGTGCAGCCCTGATGGCAGATTTAACAGCTCCTGCTCAGAAGATGAATTCTGAACCTCCATGAAACAACCTTCAGGTTGGCAAACCATATGGAAATGGAAAGTTGTAAACTAACCTACGCTTTTAGGACAATTCTTTTTTATTTTTACTCAATTGATACTGTGCTGCTCCATTCCCTTACTCTTGGAAATGTTAAAAAATCTAAATCGCGCAATAAAAACTGGAAATGGAACCACCTGGATTTTGAAAAAAAACACTCTAGTATTGCTAAAAGGTTTTTAATCTTTCATGAGGAAGTTTTTCAGACATTTTTATATTGAAATCAAAATGTATCACAAAAGCGCAATGGAAACATTTTTTCTGCAAATACTCGTCACATGACGTGACATACCTGGTCACATGACCCCTTCTCTCTGAGAAAACATGGCGTGGTACATGTGGACAGAAGAGACCACAACATTTCTTAGCATTATACTTAAAAATGATTAGTGCCACATTAGACGTGAAACAACAATGGAATGCAGAGTGTTATAAGGAGATTTGGAGCGTCCATCTTCCTGCAGAGAAGTCTCACGGGATGAGATTTCACGGGAGTTACGAGGCTCCAAAACAACCTTCAATGAAAACATGTTCAAAGCACAATTACGCTAAAGAAACTTTAGAAATATTGCTTTTATTTAGCAAAAAACTGTCATGGAAACACAGCTATAGTGTAGGTCTCATAGATCAGTAAATTAAAGATTATTGGCTTGGAAAAAAAGATGTAAAGGGTTGAAATTATCACTCAAGTTTGTTTTAATCTCCAGTATTTTCCATTACAGTTTTTCACTAAATAAAAACAATATTTCTAAAAATGTGAACACAGTAAATTACTTACTCATGAAATCCCATCCCAAACCTTCTTATAACATTCTGCATTACTTGTTTGTCTAATAATTTTAAGTATATTCAGATCTGTCCGTGTAAACCCCAAGATAAACATCCACCATTATTTTGCCACAACTTTCAGTCTGAAAACACCAGAAATGCAAAAGAAACACAATAAATCACAGTAAAAACAGGTCTATGCATCAGTCTACGGGACTTCACATCCCACAATGCAATGCACCAGTGTTTGCGGTGGGGTTGAACACAAAGCTTGAAATGCAATTTAAACCTTTTTTTTAATCTTTTTTGTTTTTTGAAAATGCTCTTTTATTTATTGATCTATGAGGCGTACACTTTGTCTTTATCTGATTAGAACTATCGTCTCCATCAGCTTTAAACAAAAAACTAATTATTGAAGTTTAATTCAGGTGTGTTTGAACCCTGCTTTATTTGTTTAGGAGGAAAAGAGTTACAGGAAGTGTTTTTTAATTCCAGTTATCGATTCCAACTCTGTATTGAATAAGTGCACACAGAGAAAGAGGAAGTCAGGAGCTTTTATATTTTAATATTAGTATTTGCAGACTTTTATTTTGCCTTTGGATGTTTGATACGATATATTATCACAGTGATGTTGCTTCCTTTCATTGCACCATGTCTCAGGCGGTTTTCTTACATCTCACATTGTTTCTTTTATCTGATATTTACATAAAATGTTGATATTCTTGCTTGTCTCCAGTTGTGTGCCCTTTGAGGACTCTGGTGAGGATGCCCCGCCCATCCCTGAGTCTGAGGCTTTGTCTCTGTTGGTGGGAAGAATGAAAGGGATTCAGGGTCACTTTAATTCTTGTTACCTGATGCCACACTCTTCAGGTAAAACCAGTTTATTTACGGTCCTTCAGGGTCTATAATACCTAAATACTGTGTGCGTGCGTGTGTGTGTTACCCTTATTAAAGACAGACTCACTAATCTTTTTTCAGATAAAGAGCAAAGTTCATAAACAACAACAATGTGTTTTATCCACTCAGTCTGTTCAGTTCCTCTGTGACCCTGGACGGTATCTACCAGAGACCTGCTGACACAGACCAACCAATAAGTTGCACACTGAGGAAAATAGTCAACCGTTTACAGCAGGTATCAGCACAGAATCTGATTATCTGCTGCCTTTTTATTTAAAAACAGATGTAATGATTTTTGTGCTTTTTTTTTAATTAAAAAATCTATCTTGTACAGCTTTTGTAAAAACTTTATGAAGTCATTACACAGATGGAGAGAGGGAAAGTGTTCTTGTTTTGCTAAAATTGAATTGAACGTAATGTTTGCAGACAAGGCTTTGTGCCAGCAGAGAGCGTGATGGAGTGTTCGCAACAACTCGGCTGTGATTCGTTTCGCACGGATGAAAAAGGTACACGATTATTGTTAATAAAGGGTTCATTCAACAAATGGCCCACACCCACAAGGAATTCTAAGATTTTTTACCAGTTGTTTCATGATTATCCTCAATCTTTTGCGCATCCTTATTTTCCTTTGATTTTCAGCAGCTCCACCTATTCTCTCAGAATATACAAAAATATCTGCTATACATCATATCTGGTGGACATGCCAGCCCCTCAAAGTTGGAAAAATGTTTGTCGAGGTTTGGGTCTGGAACATGTTTGGGCCTTCAGTAAACAACTTAGCATATGTCTCAGCTTCCTGTAATGTGATCAGCTTAGAGCTATGAACATAGACTGTTCACACACTAATGATTAGTCACAGATATTGCATTGGTTCTTGGGTGACAGTGTCTTGAAATCGGAAAAAATACTTTTTTTTTTTTTTTTTTTTTACTATTTTCATTTGCTCATTACCCTATGTGGGAATGTAATTTAAACTACTATATTAGTCAACATTAGTGATGTGAACAGTCTATGTACATAGTTCAAAGCTGATCAAGTTACAGTGAGCTGAGGAATATGCTATGAAGTTTACTGAAGGCCCAAACATACTCCAGCCCAAACCCCAACAAACTTTTTCCCATTTTTGAGGAGCTGGCCTGTCCACCAGATAGAATGTATAGCAGATATGTTTATATATTCTGAGAGAGTAGGTGGAGCTGTATTACTAAAACAAATTTCAGTTTCCTATGTGATGTAGTTCCTGAGATATTGGAAGCTGAAAATGGAAAAAAAAAATAAGAACACCACCCCCCCCTCACTAAATTGTCCATATCTCAAAAAGTGTAAATCCGATCAAACTAAAAATGTACAGTGTGCCTATTGAATAATCATGGACATTTCTGAGTCTGTGATAAATGATTTAAAAAAAAAACAAAACTTTGATCGTTGTAGACCCAGAGGAGTTCATCACGGTCCTGTTTGAGAAAGTGCTGTGCATCGAACCACTGCTAAAGCTTCGGTAAAAAAAAACAGCATTTATTATCACTGCTTTTTTTTTGACTGGTGGATCTTATGAAGCATCTTCCTTTCAGATCGAAGCGAGAACCATCTCACGGTGCTTACACTCTCCAAATCTTCCTGGAAAAGGAGCAGATCGGTCGAACTCCCAGCGTCCAGCAGTTGCTGGACACGTCATGCATTTCAGGCGACCTTAAATTTGAGACGGTGAGAAAAAAGAAGGAAGAATATATATAGAGTTTCACTCTGAATAATCGTCTAACCAAGTAATTTCACTCCATCAGATGCCGTCATTCTAATAATTCAGATGCCGATGGTTGGAACAAATACAAGATGTTTTCTCACATCATTCCCTCTGTGGAGCTGGACTTGACAGATCTGCTGTACAACTGTAAGACATTTCTAATCCCTACTATTAAAACCAATAAGTTAATAAATAATTGTGGTTTAATGATGTTTTTAATTTCACCATTCAGCACCGAGGGATTGCTTCATCTGTGGACAGTTGGCAGAGTACGAATGCCTTCATTGTCTACCAGATCGTAAGCTGCTCCCAGGAAGAATCAAACAGTTCTGCAACACCTGCAACACTCAGGTAATCTCATTATAACTGGAATATTTACATTTCCTGATGAAAATGCAAGTGAGGATGCAGTCATTGAACACTCCATTAGCCTTGCATTAGCATTAGCTAACATTAGCATTGACATTAGCCTAGTATTAGCATAGCATTAAAATAACATTAGCTAGCATTAGCGCAGCAATAACATTGCCTAGCATTAGCCTAGCTATAGCATAACTAAACATTAGCATTGGCATTAGCCTTATCTTACATTAACATTGCATTAACCGAGTATTAGCATTAACATTGCATTAACCGAGTATTAGCATTAACAGCATTAGTTTAGCATAACATTGGCATTAGTTAGTATTAGCCTAGCATTTGCCTAACAATAGCATTAACCTAGTATTAACATTTGCATAGAATTAGCCTTGGCTTAGTATTAACATAGCATTAGCCTAAGCATTAATATTGGCATTAACTAGCATTAGCTAGCTTTGCATTACCCTTACAATAGCATCAGCTAAACATTTACTTAGCATTAGCCTAACAATACCATTAGCCTAGCAATTGCATTAGCTAAGCATTAACCTTACAATAGTTTAACAATAATGTTTTAAATTTTTGAGGAGCGAATGTAATAAGTCAAAAAGTTTCAAAGTTATAAATGATAAAAGTACATGCATACATGCCTCACTAATAATCAGCTGTTCCCACTGATGAACATCTACCTCTCTGTAGGTTCACGCCCATCCCCACGGCGCGCTCACTCCCCCAGTGCTCTGATCGTAGCAGAGGAAGTAAGCGTTGATTCTCCTGTTCAAAGACATGTGATGCAGCTCTTTGCTGTGCTGTGTATTCAAACCAGTCACTACGTGTCCTTTGTTAAATATGGATCTGACCCGTGTTCCTGGATCTTCTGTGACAGCATGGCGGACAGAGGAGGTGAGATTTTTCTAAGATTCATTTCAGTTCACATTGTCCATTTATTTTAAATAAGTAATGCAAAATTAAAAGAATTGTATTCATTACAGAGTGACAAGTGACAGCATTAAAAACCCTTATTTAATCCCACCCCTTTTCTCTGGGTAAATGAAAGTAAAATTCATAGTTTCTTAAGTTTCCCTTTAAGGTATAAATATATACCCCAGAAAGAAACATACATTATATTGCATTAAGTCACAGCCTATGGAAGCCCATTTCAGCCAGGAAAAAAAATAAAAAACTAGGAAAAGTAAGATGAGAAAAAAAATCATAAATCAAAATTATGACTTATCTCATAATTATGACTTAAGTAAGATGATTAAAAAAAATCTTAAATCATAATTATGAGATACTATCTCATGATATAGTACAGTATATCAGAATTGTGATAGTATATTATTAAATTGTGATAGTATATCATAATGACTTAGAATCTAATAATTATGACCTTAATATCTCATAAATATGACTTAAATAAGATGATACAAATCCTGTCATAATTATGATAGTATTTCATAATGACTTAGTGTCTCATAATTATGATGGTGTCTCATGACTTAGTATCTCAAAATTATGACTTATGTAAGATAATTTAAAAAAAATCCTAAATCATAGTTATGAGATACTATTAATGACTTAGTATCTCACAATTAGGGTTTAGGATTTTTTTTAAATTATTTTATTATTCCTAGTTGTTATTTTTATTTTTTTTACTTGGTGGGAAACGGGCTTCCATACATAGCAAATTAAAAAAGTATAAAAAAAAACAATAAAAATAAATAAATAAAATAAATACAATAAAGTGATCATGTGACAGTCTGTACATTGTAAAAACCCCCAAACATTTATTTATTTTTAAAATGTCTGGACACGGTTTGGACTTCCACAAACAGAAATACAGAAACTTTATTTGACTGAAAAAACAGATGATATTTTCTTCACTTGTGGCTGTAACTTGACATCTTTCCTTTCCCGTGGTTACTGGTTAGCCACGACTCCTTCATTTCTGATCAGACATCCTCAAAGAATTAAGATTAAACGTAACGCTGACGTCTGTTTTTGGCATCAAGGAATAATCCTAAAGCTTTTTTGTGTATATGTTTTTAATATATAGGCGATCACCAAAATGGCTTCAAACATCCCTGAGGTGCGCTCGTGTCCAGAGGTGGGGGACTTCTGTGCCAGCGTGAGGAGGACCTGGACCGAGCCGACCCCTCCCAGGCCCCTGAGTTAGTGCGTCGGCTGCTCTGTGACTCCTACATGTTTTTGTACCACAGCCCAGCCACGATGACACATTCTAAACCAAACAATTAGAGGCGAAGCACACATGAGGACGAGGACATGATGTTCCCATAACAATAACAATGCCTCACATCTGTTTAGTCGGCTTTATGTGCACTTTACTTTATTACACCCAAACACAAGGAACAGACGTGGATGCAGTCCGAAAAACTTAAAAATATATATACATTTTAACCTTTTATATGTGAGGGTGTGATTACATTGTATTTATATTATTTCTATGGAATATGCTGTGCATTGGTTTTTGTGATTGGTTAAAACTTGATTAAAGTTTTTATGTTGGTGCAATTTAATTTAATTTTTGTGTGCATCCTTTATCCACACCTGCTTATTTATCTCATCTCTGTGGCCTCTTATTCCTTATTGTTAGTGCAACTTCCTTTTGTGATAAAATACTATTTAAACAACAAACAAAAAAGAGGCTACAGTGCGTTAAACGTCAGAACACAAGAAAACTTTATAAATTGATACAAAACAAATCTTTGTCTGTTGGAGGAGAGTGACTTGTCACTGTTAGAATCTACTCTACCACCCTCTAGTGGACAAACAAAGAAACACATTGTAGACTGATGATCATAGATTGGGCCAAACTCAGAGATTTATTTTAGTCTTTTACATATAATTAATTCAGGCTTTTTATCCCACATGTGTAATATCAGGATTTCAACCCTGCAGTTTTTAGGACGGGCTATCGGACTCAAAACACCCTCACTTTGTTGTTCTTCTTGTTGTGTACACTAGTTATAATCACTCCTCTAGCTATAATCTATGGATGTGTATGCATCAACACTCGAGCCCGATTTTGGATTTGCATCCTAGAGGGGCCCCTAAGAATTCGATTTCTCATTTATTTGCGAGTCAAATATGATGGTTGGTGATACCGAATCATTGACATATACCAATATATAAATGGGGGCCATTACCCCGTACGTGTCACGAGGGGTCAGGGGGCCCCATTTTTCAAATGACTACTCCTTCGTTAATGCTTGTTGAATCGGGCTGTAATTTCACATAGATATTCTATGAGCAGATGTCAAGAGCCTCTGGAGACCTTTTTTTACTCAGTAGAACCGAGTCATTTGACTGAATTCTTGGGAACGTAATACGTGCTATTCAGCGCGGAGACGTTCCACGGGCCTGTCCGTAGTTCATTCAAACTTGTTTTTTCCATACAGAACAACCTCATTGAGCTAATGTTGCTGTACTGCATAAATATTAAAGTTTAAACTATCAGTAAATAAGGCCTTGAAGCAGCGGTTCCCAGCTTTTTTTGGGTTGTGACCCCATTTTGATATCACAAATTTCTAGCAGCTTCAGACACGTTTTCTATTTTTTTGGAATTTTTTTTTGATCATATTTGTGATATCGTTTTACAAATCGAACTATAGTGACGAGTAGCACCAGCTCAGATTTAACTATAATTATTTAATGAAATATTTAATTGTTAAATTTTTATACTGTTCTTTTTTTAATACTAGAATCATATTTGATGAAGTGAAAATATAGAATACAGTTGTTTGAGATAGTGTGTGGTGCTCTAATTTGAGAAAGAATAATAATTAAAAAAATTACAAAAATATTATTTTAATCATATTTCAATCATATATTTTTTTTAAAATCAATTAATATAGATATTTCAGGTGACACCATTTGAATTCCAGGTATTACTGCATTAAAGGCTCAACACTTTATTTCTGTCACAGCGGGGCCACAAACCTGTGATTGTTTGATCTGAGGGCCACAAACGTGATTGTTTATTATTAACATTATTAACATTCATGTCAGCATTTAGAATAGTGACCAATCTGAGCATTAATACAGGAAACAAAGGGTTCAGTTGGTTTCTGTTGTTTGGCATCTTTTAGTTTTCATTTTGTGTGTTTTTTGGGGTAATTTTGATCATTTATGTTGTCATTTTCTGCGTGTTTGAAATTGTGTGTATTTTACTCTTGTTTTATGTTTTTTGTGGTTTAATGTGTTTTTCGTTTTGTGAGTTTTGGAGTCCTATTTTACATTGTTATTGTGATTTTGTATATTTTTCCATTATTTCTGTGTATATTTGTAGTTGTCTGGCAGGTTTTTGGAGTAGTTTTGTGTATTTCTGTTGTCGTTTTGTGTGTTTTTGATACGATTTTGTGTGTTTTATTGTTATTTTGTGCATTTTTGGAGTCATTTTTGTATTTTACTCATTTCTTGTGTTTATGTTATAGTTTTGTGTGTTCTTGAAATTTTTTGTGTATTTTTTTGTTGTCATTTTTTCTATTAATTCTGTGTGTATTTGTAGTCGTCTTGTGTGTTTTTGGGTGTATTCTTTTGTTTTCTTTGTGCGTTCATCTTGACGGCCGCACAAAACTAGACAAAGGGCCGCATGTAGCCCCCGGGCCACCAGTTGCCTATTTTTATTGCCATGTCGGCACAACACAATTGACATACTAAAAGGTTGCCCCAATGCTGAACAATAGACACAAAAAATACTGAAATTAAATCTTTAAAAAAAAAAGAGCAGCTTTTTGATCACCTGACTCTAAAAGTGTTTTAATAGGACCACATGCTTTTATCAGTATTAAATTGTGAGGTGAACCAGTGCCGTACTTTGCTTTGTTGATTGTTGACATTCAACGTAGTGAAGGACGGGTCACAGTAAACCACCCACTCTCCGCCCACACAAAGGCATATTATCACTGTGTTCTACCGCTTAACAAAATAGGAGTTCTAAACGTACACGACTGGAAATATGTGTAGTTTAGTTTCAGAAAATTTACCCGGAATAATTACCCGAGAATATATAAAACACATTTCTGAAGTGGTTATTATAGCAATTTAAACTCTTCCACAGTGGTGTAGTCTAGGCTAGCGCGTTTGCAAACGTGCTTTTCAACACACTTCGAACAAAGCCTGTTATTGCCATGTGTTGGTAAATAAGTGGAAAATGTACTTACCTTCTCTTCTTCTTCTTCTTCTTCTTCCTTCTTCTTCTTTCTGTCTTCTTCTTCTTCTTCTCTTCTTCTTCTTCTTTCATCTTTCTTCTTTCTTCTTCTTCTTCTTCTTCTTCTTCTTCTTCTTCTTCTTCTTCTTCTTCTTCTTCTTCTTCTTCTTCTTCTTCTGTTGATAAGTGATTTGTCATTTGTGAAGTTCTAGTTCTCATTTTCTTTTATTTCTGTAGACATAAATATGTCACAGTAACATATAATTTCTGTGAACTTGTTATAAATACTAAAGCTGAGGTTAGGTGGCTGTTAGATTCTACTTGTATAAGTAGTTGGCAACAATCTGGAATGGTTTTCAGTTCCTTTTGGTCAGAAGTAGCTATTTTAAAAAAGACATAACCTTTGATACATGAAATAAGACTGAGATGAACTTCATCTCATGTTAATATTTTTTGCGTTCAGCATTTTAATCTGTCTTCTGTTGAATGCAGGACAAACAGAAACAAAAAAACAAAGATTCCTGTTTTTATTGGACAGCCTCTTATTGATCAACTTAATGTGTGCATCACATTTCAATCTTGTTTGTATTCTATTAGTTTCTTTCTCAATGGTATCTCTGTCACTCCAAAATCAAGATTTTTTTTCCTTTCAAATTCAGAATGAAAAAAAACAAGGGTTTCGTGTAATTTGTCTTTTTTCATTTTATTTATTTTATTTTTACATTTTTCTGTCATTTTGTGTGCGTTTGTTCTTGTTTTGGATTAAGTTTATGATTTTGTTTTTGGAGCCTTTTTTGATGGCCTAATGGTTAAGGATCTGTATATATTAGAAAATCTATCACCTTTGTCCTTTTTTGTTTAAGTTTTGTATAATTTTCTGTCATTTTGTGCATTTTTGTAGTCCTCTTGCATTGTTATGCAAGCATTTTTTGGGTGTAATTATGTTTTCGAGTATTTTTTTGTTGTCTTTATGTTTTTTGGTAATTTTGTGTATTTTTGTTGCCTTTTTTAATGATTTTCTATCATTCCATTTTTGTTGTCCTATAATGTTTTAGGAGTAATTTTTGGGGTCTGTTTTTTTTTATCCTTTTGTGTATTTTTGTTGTCTTTTTAACGTTGTTTTTTTTTCATTTGTTTTGTATTTTTGTTGTCATTATGTTTTTGCTGTCTTTTTTAGTTTTTCTATCATTTTTTGTACTTTGCCATCATATTATGTTTTTGGAGTATTTTTTGTTTTTAGAATTTTGTCCATTTTTGTTGTCATGTTTTCTGAGTAATTTTTTTTTGTCTTTTTATATGTTTTTCTATCATTTTGTGTTTTTTTATTGTCAAAATGTGTGTTTTTAGAGTAGTTTTACTGTCATTTTATATATTAACACATCTATTTTTTTATTATCTATATTTTTATGTTTTTCCATAATTTTGTGCATTTTTGTTGTCATATGTCTTTGGAATGATTTTTTATAAAAAATAATTTTCTAATCAATTTATGCATTATTGTTGTTCTAATTTTTGTGGTCTGTTTTTTACGTTTTTCTATCCATTTGTGTCATTTTTGTTGTCTTTTAATGTTTTATAATTGTTTTGTATTTTTGTTGTCATTATGTTTTCAGACAAATTTTTGGTCTTTTTTGTGTTTTCCTATCAATTTCTGCATTTTTCTTGTCCCTATAATGTTTTAGGAATAATTTTTTTTTTTTAATGTTTTTCTATATTTTGTGTATTTCAAGACTTTAAAAGTTGTGCATTTTTGTTTGTCATATTGTGTTTTCGGTGTAATTTGTGTTGTCTTTTCAATGTTGTTTTATAATTTTTTTTTTTTTTGTATTTTGTTGTCATTATGTTTTCAGACAAATTTTTGCGGTCTTTTTTATGTTTTTGTTAATAATTTTTTGTACTTTTGCTGTCAATACTAGGATTTTTGAGTAATATTTTTTCTATAATTGTGGGCATTTTTGTTGTCATGTTTTCAGAGTAATTATTTCTGTCTTTTTTAATGTCTTTCTATCCCTTTGTGTATTTTTGTTGTCAAAATGTGTTTTTTTAAAGTATTTTTGCTGACTTTTTTTAAAAAAAATGTTTTTCATGTTGTGCATTTTTGTTATATTGTTTTTTTGGTGTACTTTTTGTTGTCTTTTTAATGTTGTTTTATCGTGTATTTTGTATTTTTGTTGTCATTATGTTTTCAGACTAATTTTTGCTGTCTTTTTTATGTTTTTCTATCATTTTTTGTACTTTTGCTGTCATATTATGTTTTTGGAGTAATTTGTTTTCTATAATTTTGTGCATTTTTGTTGTCATGTTCCTGAACACAAAATGATAGAAAAACATTAAAAAATGTTTTTCTATCATTTTGTGTTTTTTTATTGTCAAAAATGTGTGTTTTTGGAATAGTTTTACTGTCATTTTGTATATTAACACATCTATAGTTATTTTTGGATCGTGGAAGAAGGGGTGAGAACATGCAAACTCTGCACAGAAAAGTCCCAGGAAGCTTCACTACAGCACCATGTTGCTTAAAATCTAAATATTAAACACAAAAAAAACATCTTTGTGCTCTGGAGAGCAGCACGTTTAGTTTGAGGGCGGAGCTACGCTGCTTTAAATTTCCATTTAAATTCCCGCGCATGCGCAGAGCGTCACATCTGGGACTTCTTACACAACCGGAGAGTCTCTTCTCTCCTCATTCTCCTGCTAACGCTCGCCGGTGCGTGTAAACGCAAACGTCTCTCCTATTTTTAAATTTTTTTAGCCTAAACACAACGCAGGAGATGAGTGGGGACCATTCATTTAGCGATGATCAGGTACAGATGTGTGTATATTATAATGTCATCCCAGGTAGTAACGGTTCTGTCTCTTGACACCGTTTTTTTGCCTGGTTTGACAGTGCTAACAGTGAACGGTGAATGCTAGCGCGCCTTAGCCGGCTCCGATTTATTAAATATTACTAGTTGTTAATGTCAGCACCCTGACAGTTATTTATACACTTGGATTGTGTGCTGGAACGGGTGCTATTTAGCCTGTATATAAAATGATACAGTTAGACAACAAACTTGTGTAAATGTGCAGACATGCTGCATTTGTTGAGTTTTGTTCACCGCTAAAGAGGCAATATTATCGGTTAGCATGTTAGCACGCTAGCTGTGCTGCTAACACGCTCGCCCGGCCACACAGTGATTTCAAAGTTAGTTAGCCGGCTAGCTAGCTCAGCCTGTGCCAAATGTAACACTCACATGTTCTTCGTGTTTCAGGTTGACTGTGGCTCCCGCTTCAATGGTAAGTTAACCTCGTTGTTGTGGTAAAATAAAGTGCTAATTTTCTGTTTTCTGACATTTATTTGGTGGTGTTACGTTAGCTCTCGGCAGAGGACAGAAATGGCGTCCAGAGACTAAGTCCTCTGTCTCGCTCACAAGCGCCTATTGTTCAAAAGGAGGCTCTTGTTTGAGCCTTTAATGTTCGAATTTAGTCAATCTGAGTCGACAGTGTTGCACATCTTGAGGTGTTTTACCAGTTTCTGCTGTTAAGAGTGTTTCCCAAGTGGCTTTCATGGCACATTTGGCTCCTGAAAGTGAGGGTTTGAGGGTTGAGGACTTAGTCTCTGCGCCATTTTCTTTTTCTCGGTGTAGCGGCCTGTCTGCTCTTATGTGTGTGTGTGTCTGTGCATATGGAGCAGAGGAAGGGCGAACACACACACACACACACACACACACCGTCCCACACCTTTGTCTTTATGCACCATAAACACACATTGAAACACCTTTGTCAGAAATGATACACCACCAAAGAAACACATAAAAATACCAGGGGCATCTTCAGAGAATTAAAACACAATCAATTTATTGGAGGAAATATAAAATACTCTCACAAGGAATTCAAAGTTCAGATTTCCAATGGTTTCATTCATATTTTCTGACTTCTTTGTAGTTAAAACCATTGGTGTAAAAAGTACTGGTGTATCATACTGATTGAAATTGTGCTCAAGTACATGTCAAAAGTAGCTCAATTAATAAGTCTTACCACGGTTCCCTTACATACAGTAAACTTCTCATGTGTAAACTTAAGAATCTTGCACAATTGGAATGTACTTTTCCACAAAGTAAGTTTGTCAAAATGTAATTCCTTTTTTTATTGAATAAAATAACACCAATAAATTCAATTCACAACATAAAAATTTCAGGCTTTAAGTATAGATATATTTTTGAACAAAATACCCAGAATTCTATGCTGTTTCGGCATGGTGCATTACATTTAATCTGGTTGGTCGGCTATGATGTGACGCAGTTTCACAAAGTCGGCTCATTTTAAAAGAAAAATGTACTCTTGACGGTTGGGTGTAGAAATTTAATGAATTACTTTACTAATTTTAAAACGTCCTTAAAGGGGACATATCATGGTTTTAAATCCTTCCTTTTTACATATAAATCATACAGTTGTGGTTTATATAAAGCGGAACTGCAATCCTTGGGTCTGAATTCCTCATTATAGCTCCACAGGCCCCTTTTCTGATGTACTTCTGAGAGCAACTCGTTTTGGTGTGGTCTCTTTAAATGCAAATGAGACACTCCATACCCCGCCCTCTCTTTAGATGACACTCGGTTCAACTCCACCCTGCTCGGCCATTTTTGTAGTTTGATAGAAGAGATACGGCTATGTAGCGGCGCATAAACTTTTTATTCAGAGGTTATTTACAAAATGTCAACAACAGAAGACTTGTCCATCCAGCCTTACATGTTACAGCCAGAGTCGGACCCAGCGGAGCGAGATGAAAATGAAGATGATGAACCTGCAGAACCCTAACAAGTGAGCTAACACAAGCACCGAGCTAACGCTAGCGCCGAGATAACGTCACAAAATGCATTTTAATAGTCTTTTCAAAGACAAAAACGGCAAAATGAAATGACTAATGAAAACTTTAGACTTAAATTAAATCACGTAGGCCATATCATCAAGGATCTAAAACGAGCACACAACGCTAACATATGAAGTCTGAAGACAGTGCAACTGCTAATGCTAACAAAATAATGACAGGGACGTCTTATCACACTTTTTAGCGTTATTTACAGCTTACCGAAGTGCTCTGTTCGTCGTCTCCAAAGATAGATGGAATTGAACCCTCAATCAGACAGTCTTTTGGCAAATCCTTCTTTACACTGGCGGAAGTTGCAGAAGCAGTCATCCTTGAAGTGCTTCGCGCACACAAAAATGATCTTACCCACAGATGTGGGTACATTTCCGTGAAAAATAAAACTCAACCAGGCACTTCGGAAAGGTTCTGATGCTGGGAGACGGTGTAATGAAGCGTGTGGGTTACTACATTCAGCAACCGAACATTTTGATTTCTCCTCTCGTAACTTTGGCATCCTTGAGCTTGGCATACAAAATCACAGCGAGAAATAAAAATGACGGATTGCTCGAAGTGTTGGGCCTGGAGTCGATGTCTTAATTTGGCAGTTCCGCTGCAAATACTGTGATGCAATAGTTCAAAAAATGTAATAGAGAATAGAAAAATCGAAACAGATTGAAAAATATCAGCAAAACAGAATATAAAGATATCTACGGAGAACCTGAAGAGACTAATTCGATTTTTTCTGTACTTCTAAGCACTCTAAATATACAACAAAATGCATTTAAGGGCTAAAAAAGTGGATTTAGCATGATATGTCCCCTTTAAGTACAGGTACAGCACAAATGAAACACTTTTGTCAGAGATGCTAACATCACCAAAATAAATGGATTAAAACCACTTTTCCCTTCCCTCTGTTTGTTAAGAGACTTATCTACTTCAAAACTTGACCAAACAGCCATTTACTTCTTGTGGCTAACTGCATGTATCACCTCTGCAATTTCTGTTTTAGTTGTTGTTGTTTATTTTACTCCTATAATGGATATTTATTTTGAGTCCTCCCTTTATACAGGTGCTGGTCATGAAATTATAATATCATGAAAAAGTTTATTTATTTCAGTAATTCCATTCAAAAAGGTAAACTTGTATATTATATTAATTCATTACACACAGACTGAATATTTTAAATGTTTATTTCTTTTAATTTTTGATGATTATAACTGACAACTAATGAAAATCCCAACTTTAATATCTCAGAAAATTAGAATATTAAGACCGATACAAAAAAAATTCTAGAAATGTTGGCCAACTGAAAAGTGTGAAGATGAAAAGTATGATCATGTACAGCACTCAATACTTAGTCGGGGTTCCTTTTGCCTGAATTACTGCAGCAATGCATGGAGTCAATCAGTCTGACACTGCTCAGGTGTTATGAGAGCCCAGGTTGTTCTGATAGTGGCCTTTAGCTCTTCTGCATTGTTGGGTCTGGTGTCTCGCATCTTCCTCTTCACAATGTCTCATAGATTTTCTGTGGGGTTAAGGTCAGTTGAGTTTATTGAACAATCAAGAACAGGAATACCATGGCCCTTAAACCAGGTACTGGTAGCTTTGGCACTGTGTGCAGGTGCCAAGTCCTGTTGGAAATTGAAATCTGCATCTCCATAAAGTTGGTCAGCAGCAGGAAGCATTTATCTAAAACTTCCTGGTAGATGGCTGCGTTGACCTTTGGACCTAAGGAAACACAGTGGACTAACACCAGCACATGACATGGCACCCCAAACCATCACTGACTGTGGAAACTTTACACACCCACCTCAAGCGTCGTGGATTCTGTTCTTCTCTTTTCTTCCTCCATACTTTACGACCTTGATCTCCAAAGGACATGCAAAATGTACTTTCATCAGAGAACATCACTTTGGACTACTCAGCAGCAGTCTAGTCCTTTTTGTCTTTAGCCCAGGCGAGACGCTTCTGACGCTGTCTCTTGTTCATGAGTGTCTTGACAGAAGGAATGTGACAGCTGAAACATGTCTTACATACGTCTGTGCGTGGTGGTTCTTGAAGCACTGATTCCAGCTACAGTCACGCTTTGTGAATCTCCTCCACATTTTGAATGGGTTTTGTTTCACAATCCTCTCCAGGGGGCGTGGTTATCACTATTGCTTGTACACTTTTTTTTCTATTACATCTTTTCCTTCCCTTCACCTCTCTATTAATGTGCTTGGACACAGAGCTCTGTGAACAGTCAGACTCTTAAGCCATGACCTCTTGTGTCTTGCCCTCCTTGTTCAAGGTGTCAATGGTCGTCTTTTGGAAAACTGTCAGGTCAACAGTTTTCTCCATGATTGTGTAGACCTACAGAACTAGACTGGAGACCATTTAAAGGCCTTTGCAGGTACATCATGTGTCTTCAATATTGAACCTCTACAATATTCTAATTTTCTGAGACACCCACATTTGGGGTTTTCATTAGTTGTCAGTTATAATCAACATTAAAATAAGTAAACACTTGAAATATATCAGTCTGTGTGAAATGAATGTTTACATTATACAAGTTTCACTTTTTGAATGAAATTACAGAAATAAATTTACTTCATGATTTTCTAATTTTATGACCAGCACCTGTATAATATGTCTGGTTATTGCTATCATTATTTACAGTTATGATTTTGATTTATATTATTGTTGTTACTGTTTTCTTATCCATTTTGGATACTTGTTATACATTATTTTTGAATTAATTGCCCATTATTGTTACTAGGGATGTCCGATACAACTTTTTCACTTCCGAAATGATACCGATATTGCAGCCTTGCATATCAGCCGATACCGATATTGATCAGCATGAATTATAAATACTTATAAATTCAATACAAGTGACGTTACTCAAACAGAGAACAATAGTCAGCAACACTAGGTTACTTTGTTGGAGTATGAACCACAGTCACCTATGGTAAATATTTTATCGGAGAGCTTATATCGGTGATTTTAGATGCAGTCTGATAAAATCCGTTTTCTGGCTGATATCGGACTGCTAACCGATATCAATATTGGATCGGGACACCTCTATTGTTACTATATTTATTTACCTATTTTCTGCTCACTGTCAAACACAGAATATTTAGTTATAATGTGTGTGTATATATGTGTGTGTGTGTGTGTATATATGTATATATAATATAATCCATTATTGATCTCACAATGGAGAAATTTACTTGTTACATTTGGCATTCAGTAAGATCACTCGGGGTGTGCGGAATAGACAAGAAATGTGCAGATAGTTAAATAGTAAAAAGAGGTATCTTATGTACAATAAGTAAAAGCATATATATATACACACACACAGTATGTATATATTGTTACCTATTAGTTATTGTTGCTGCTGCTGCTGCCCTATTGGCTTGTTGGCAGTGTCTGTTTAGAGGGGATTGTGTCCCCCCATTCCCTGGTTCTGGGGTTCTTCCTTGGGCAGTGTTTGGAATGGGCCTTTTGTGGGGGATCACTTGGGATGGGTCTGGTGGCAGACCCCTGCCGGTGGATCGCTGTCTCTCATTCTGGATGCATTTTGCCCGGGGGTGTTGGCTCTGTCCAAACTCAAATAGAAAATTAAACCAATTTAAACAGACTGGCTCCCTCTCCAAGATTAGGGAGTGGTCTCTTCAAAAATAGCATTGTATACAAGAATCAAATAAAAATAAATAAACTTTTGGGTGGGATTAGCGTCCCTTGGCGGGGGGTGCCTGTTGGGTTTGTTTTCGGTGGTCCTTCGCTGGGGGTTTGTTTGGAGCCCCCCAAGGCGGGGATGGCCCCGGCTTGGGGGGTGTAATCCTGTTGGTGGGGTGGTGGTGGGAACAAAGCAATGATGATTCATTAATCATTTTCCATTCATCATTTATTACTCCACCTCACCTAATTAATAATAATGCACACACACACACATCCTGCTTTTGTTTTATGTATATATAGACTGTGTAACTGCTTTTGTCCTGTACTTTGTCTATTTTTTTGTTTTTGTTTTCACTTGTATTGTTTGACTTGCAATAAAAAAATATATACTACAGCAGTAGGCATTGACAGATTGAAGCTAAAGAAAAAAATAAGTGATTAAAGAAAAAAATAAACCAGGGACATGTAAAGCAAATTAAAACTCAATGTGTTGACATAAAAATAATAGTAATTCATATTTCATATTTGAATAATTTTCATTCATATTGTCAGACTTCTTTGTAGTTAAAACAATGTGTTGCAATAATGTGAGTGGTAAGTGTTTTTTTGGGGCTTAATCTTGTCAGGCAAGGCAAGGCAAGGCAAATTTATTTATATAGCGCATTTCATACTCAAGGCAACTCAATGTGCTTTACATGATAAAACATTCAATTGTTTAAAATCAATAAGAACATTTAAATCAATAAGAACAATTAAAATCATCAGTAAAATCAATTAAAATCATCAGTAAAATCATCATTACATCAACAACATGACAAAAAATCTCTCTCTCAATCATATGCAGTAGAGAAAAAAAGTGCCTTTAACTTTGATTTAAAAATGTTCACATTGGATGCTGACTTCAGCTCTGCTGGCAGTAGAACCCATTACCATTTATTACAGTGCAGAGATATGGGTTTATTCATGAAAAGAGGGATGTCTGCTTGCATGTTCCAACTTGTTTGTTTTCTTCCTCTGTGGTGAAAGAGGCTCGCTCGGGCAGCAGGAGGTGCTCTACTCTCATGGTTGTAGTTTAAAGACAACACGACTGTTAAAATGTGGCTGTTTCTGTGTTTCCTGTTTATTTAAAACTGCACGTAAAGGTTAATGTTTTCAGCCCACTGTCCTTTTGTTCAGGGTAGAGTCAGTGTTTACTAATTATGCTTAAAAACACTGACATTTCAATGCCAACATCAAATGTAAAAAAAAAAACCACACACACTGAGTTTTGCAGTTTTCAGTTTAAAGTGAATTTGGTGCTTTTTTTTTTTTTTTTTTTTAATGGTTGCTTTTTTGTTTGCAGACACTCAAAAGTATAAGGACAAATATAAAGATAAGGAACACAAACATAAAGATCACAAGAAGGATAAAGAGCGGGAGAAACTCAAACATGGCAACAGGTATTTTCTTTACTTTCCTTTAAGTTAAAACACTTTTTTAAATGATCATTTGGATGTAGTAGTCTCTTAAACACCTTACAATACATTTCTGATGGCATTTCTGTTTTTCCTAGTGATCACAAGGAGTCGTCTGATAAAAAACATAGAGATAAGGAGAAGATGAAGCACAAAGATGGCAGCACAGACAAATACAAGGATAAGCACAAGGAGAAGAAGGTAAATGGTCATTCAGTTTCACAGGGTAGAAGCTTTTTATGTGAAGCTGCTGCAAAATCAGGCACTGTCATCGATTTATTGGTTCAGAATTTATTGGGAATCGTGTTGTATCTTCAATTTTAGATGAAAATGTTCAATGAACTTTAAAATATTTGTTAATGGGAACACATTAAAGTATTTTTTTAGTCTGCACAGGCGTATATTTATCACTGCTTTACATGATGATGTCGTTGAAGTGTCTGAATCTCATAAAGTATTTGTATTGTTTATCATTTAGATGAAGTCCTTTGATGGTAAAATCAAAAAAGAAAAGGAAAACGGCTTTGCCAGGTATGTTAAACTTTAAGTTCTATGCTAACGAAGCAGTATTTTTATTAACTCGTGTGTAATGTCTAATTTTATTTCATTTATTTATTTTGCAGCCCTCCACATGTTAAGTCTGAGCCTGATGATTTTTACCACTCTCCTAAACATGAGAAATCCCTGAAGCGAGAACGTGATGATGACGATGAGTAAGTGATCTCTTGCTGTCCGTTTGTCATTTCTCCTGTAGATTTTCAGCTAAACCTGAAACTATTGCATAAATAAATGCATTATTTTATTAGTTATCGGAGCCATCGGGTCGGATTTTTGCTTTTCGGCACCACTGCTGTCTTCTGGCACCACCGCCTTTTCTTCCGCTATTGATCTGTTGCCATGGTTACCCAAAAAACAAGGCAAAAGTTTACCAAAAAGTGTCTAAAGTGTGGAACTGCGACATGCTAAAAAAACAGCGGTGTGTTAATTTCCATGCAGCTTTGGCTTTTTATAGCAGCACCGTAACAAGAAGCATCCATAAGAAGCAGCGAACACGTTAACTGACAGGTCAGGTTTATCTAGTCCTCTAAATCAAAGCAGATACCTGTAATTTTGTGTCAAACAACAATGAACTTTGTTGTTTTAATTGCAGATAAAACTAAAGCAACGAGTGCATTTATTAGGCAGTGTGTGGCTACAGCACAGAATCACATGTAACCACTGTTATTTAAACAATGATTTAGGTGATATGAAAAAGCTGAAACTTTATTGCGTAATTATTGGTAACGCTTTAAATAGACGACAGTCATTATTTAGCTTTATGTTTAAAAGAAGCTGTTATTTTGTTGTTGGACATGCCCCTAAAAGATATTGATGTTAAAGCATAGCTACTAGCTAAAAAAACCTAAAAAAATTTTTTACCATTCATTTAAATGTCAAATTATTTTTTGTTTTTGAATTTAGGGAAAAAAACCTGAATTTAGCTCTACAGTTAGGTTTTTTAACAATGTTTGTTATTGGGCTATTATTTAAGTAATGGTTATTTACAAGGTCAAGTAAAATTATTTTGCTGGATTCTTGTGTGATTTATGCAATAAAAGTAGCTCAAAAGGATTGTTGTGACACAATCTGTTATGGAAGAAGATTAAGAAGCATGAAGTTTGTAAAATGTCGAATTTCTCTCATATGTTTAATAGGTAAAAAATATGGATGGATTTATCTATTACTAAAATAGTCTACTGCAGCCATGGTTTCAGGCCAACTTATAATATTTGGTGTTTTGTTTCAGCTCTGAATTCAAGCCTAAGAAAATAAAGACTGAAAAGGACAAGAAAAGAAAACATGAGGAAGAGGTATGTGAAGGATTTGGATCATTACATCAAGATCTCGGTTTTGTGCTGCACATTTTTCCATTATTAAGGGTTCATGTGGGAACTTTTCTCCACTTTGTGTTTTTACCATTGCTGAAACTAATCTGCCAGGTTTACTCGCTAAGTTTCGCTTCATCTTTTGGTAGAACGTTAAGGCAAAGAAGACGAAAAATAAAAAAGGAGAAGTCGCTGATGGCAAAAAGAAAGTAAAGAAGGAGCCTGAGGAGAAGTGGAAATGGTAAGTAATGGTAAAGCTCATCACTGCATTAAAGGAGAAAACAATACGACTGTTTTTGTCTAGAGTGCTTGTGAATATTTGTCATTTGTTTGATTGAAGGTGGGAAGAAGAAAGATACACAGACGGTGTTAAATGGAAGTTTCTGGAACACAAAGGGCCAGTTTTTGCTCCTCCTTATGAGCCTCTTCCCAGCAATGTCAAGTTTTACTACGACGGTACGACAACATGGAAATGGACACAAACTGTTTTTATTTGGGATTTTAAAAACAGTGGTTCTGTAATGATAAGCGGCAAACATTTAATATCGACAATGGGAAATATTTTTTTTAATAGTAAGAATTTAGCTTTGAGAAAGGACTAAGTCACATGTGCCAAACTCAAGGCCCGGGGGCCAAATCCAGCCCTTCAGAGCATCCAATTTTACCCGTAGGAAAGAGTAAAAATTACAAAGAAAACATGAATTATTGTGTAGTTAAATTTGATTAAACATTATTTTTAGTGGCTTGCATTTTTCCTGTGTTCATATCACATGAATGCAGTCGTTTTTTAATTGCAAATTGCGGAAATAACTATTTCCAAAAATTTGGCAATTTCTCACAAAAAATTCCACAAAATTCCTCAAATGCGCAGAAATGGTAACAAGTGATTTTAACTAATATTGAAAACTATAGGGCACAATTATGTTAAAATTTCACCACCTATAATCTGCAGCCCACTTGAGATCAAACTGATCCATATTTGGCCCCTGAACTAAGTAATAAACGGTTAAAAAGAATGATCTTGTGTTTCACTCCACCCCAGGTAAACATATGAAACTCAGCCCTCAAGCTGAAGAAGTAGCGACGTTCTTTGCCAAAATGCTGGATCACGAGTACACGACAAAGGATATTTTCCGGAAAAACTTTTTTAAAGATTGGAAAAAGGTGGGAAATCAAATCTCAAAGGCAGATTATTATTATTATTATTATTAATAATAATTTTGCTTGAATGAATTTGGTCTCATTGTGTTTATACAGGAAATGACTTCAGAGGAAAGAAGTAAAATCACAGACCTGAAGAAGTGCAACTTCACTGAGATGAGCGACTACTTCAAGGCTCAAGCAGAAGCCAGAAAATCCAAGACAAAAGAAGATAAACTGGTTAGCTGCTTACTTTTAATGAGAGCTCAATGAATGTGAACTAGTGATGGACCAAAAGTGGCCAAAACACTTTTCTCACAAAGAAAGTAATCTAAACTATGCGTCAGCAGCATAAATTGGTCTTTAGAGTTGGTCTCCTCTGATCCTCTGCTCTTCATCACAACTGTAGCTCATTCGCATTATTAATATATATCAATTTTATATAGGGCTTTTTTTTGGGACTCGAAGCCGCTTTACAGAATACAGAGAAATAAAGAAGCAAAAATAAGTAAAAGCAAGTTTAAAACACTCCTCAAAACCCACCTTTTCAAAGTTCTGTAATGAGTCTGCATTCTTGATGGGATGTGGGATTGAGTTCCAGAGCGCGGGGTCAGCGGTAGCAAAGGCTTGGCACCCCAAGGTTGGATGTGGGAATAAAGCAGCATTTATTTGTTCTTTAAAACATTGACATTATTTTATGCAATTGCAATGTCTTAACTTTAGTGAGGTTAGTACAAATCCAGTAGCCTGGCGAAGCCACACCCACTTTCTTACTTGTAAGAAAATGGGTTTGGTTATGTGGACGTGTCTGCTCACTTCCCCGCCCCAGAGTTGGTCGAGTCAATGCGAGCCGAACAGGAAACGTCGTCATGTCCCCTGCACATAGTAGTATCAAAACAAACCTCATGGCCGACATGGACCAGACCTTTGCAGCTGTGCTCTGCTCTGTTTTGAAAGACCTGAATATATTGTAAAACCACAACTAGAAGAGGCTTTAAAACCGTCTGGCTTTACCTTACTACTCGTTGTTTTTGTCTGCTGGCTTCATTTAAGGAAAAAGAACTACGCTTGTCGCGCTATTGGTCCACTCATTTGATTGGTTACTCTGCACGCGTTTTTCCCGCCCCGCTCAGCCACCAGAACTCAAAACGCATAGTGAGCGCTTCCAGACTAATCGTCTGTATTAAACATTAAATGATACAAGGAGATTAAGATGATTCCAGGCTGGCTACAAATCCACAGCCCTAATTGCAATTGTACTAATAACTGGCATAATATTTTTGGGTTTTCTGCCTTACGTTACTCATTTCCCAACTAGAATATGTAGGGGATCTGTTTTCCTATTTCAGGGTTTACACTTTTTCGTTTCATCGTCTTTCCCCTTTTAAAAAGTTGACTGGCTACTGAACTTCACAAAATCGTACCAAACATGATAAATATAATTAATAGTAAACTACTGTGCATAGTTATTAATTTAAAAAAAGAGTGCACTGAAGTCACACAACATTACATTGAGATATCTTATAATGTCCGTTAGCCGCACTTAAACCCTCAGTGTCTCATTTACCAGAAACAATCCCATCGTAATGTGTGATTTGGTCCCAAAACCTTTAAAAACCACGAACCAAAGAATCACCCTCGAGTTTCACACAAAATCTTTCACAGCCCTGTGATTGGAGATGCTTCTGCCGTTACGTGTCACCAGTTAAAATGGTCACCAGTTAAATTAATACACCATTAGCTAAACCTGTCTTTGTATTAGACTTTTTTCAGATTTGAATGCAGTCATAATTCTCTGAACCAACACATTAAAAGCACACTTAAGATGAAACTGTGCTTTCATTTTCAGTCACAGGATAACATGATCACTAATCAAACCTTAACTCGTAGTGTCAGATTTTGAACTGGATTATGGGCTGATGGGATATATTTGTCACACTTTCCCAAAATTCAATCACACGTTTCCTGGATGAAAATAGCATTTAAATGCGTGATATTGTCCCAAAACAAGCACGTGCGGCATTTCCGTGTTATGTTGGTTCCCGATTTTAATTAAAAAACAGGAATTCTGTTTCCCGCAATCTAAGAAAATTAAAACCCTAAATATGAAAAAAATGCATATGGATTTAATTAGTTTTAAATGGATGTTTGTTACAATCTTGCACCCAGTGACAATGTAGGAAAAGTAACTACAGTTTAAATTATGAATCTGGTTTAGTTTTCCTGTAACCTGAAAATTAACTGAATTATTAATAGGATTATTAGCTGTCTTAACATCTGCGTCGTCTTTATTCTTATGACCCGATGCATTTTCTCGGGACTTTATTTTCAGTGATTGAATTACGGTTTTGTACAGAAATATAAATTGTCCTCTTGTTTCCCTCTTGTAGAAAATAAAGGAAGAGAACGAGCGCATGTTGCAGGAGTATGGCTTCTGCGTCATGGACAACCATAAAGAGCGTATCGCTAACTTTCGTATTGAGCCCCCGGGTCTGTTCAGAGGGCGTGGAGACCACCCTAAAATGGGAATGCTCAAACGCCGCATCAGACCTGAAGACATCATCATCAACTGCAGCAAGTCAGTGTTTATCTACTGCCCACAATCTCTCTCTCGCTCTCTCGCTCTGTGTGTGTGTATCTGACTCAGTGTCTTTCTCTCAGGGACTCCAAGCACCCTGTTCCACCTCCTGGCAGAAAATGGAAAGAGGTTCGCCATGACAACAAGGTGACTTGGCTGGTGTCTTGGACGGAGAACATCCAAGGATCTATCAAGTACATTATGCTGAATCCCAGCTCCAGGATCAAGGTGAGTGTGTGTGTAACCACATTGAATCACACAAATGTTAGTGAAATCAAACTTTACAGATGCATTGTTTTTAATGACTTTATATTTAGGAACTTTCTCCAGTTTACATACTGTAGCATTATGTAGATCAGAAAAGAAAATCATTTAAAGGCTGGAGAGAAAATTTGCGTTGGTTTCATAGATGAATAAATCAAAGATCATTTGCTTGGAAAAAAAATGTAAAATGGTTAAAAGTGATGCTCAAAAGTTTGTTTTGGTCTCCATACTAAATCTTGAGCTGTGTTCGGAATGTCACACTCTGTACCATGCACTACAAACTCAATGAGTATATACTATCAACTATATACTATTAATAGTATATATATATAATAGTAATAATACTATATACTACTAAGTATGGTTAGGATGATGACCGGTGCCACTGAAGTATATATACTTCAAAGTTTTCCGAGATGCATTTTAAACCTACTACAAAAACCTGAAACACAGAGGCTAAATATCTCTACTACTGACAAAACCTCCTGTTAACTTCAAAATAAGAGCCCTGTTAAAAACTAATGGAAGACAAGACATGCTTTTATTTTGAAAAGGAGATGTTTGATTTTTAGCTTGAAGCCGGCCCCAGGACCATTATACATTCCACTCCCAATGCATCATGGGACGGTTGAGTATGACTAGTGTGCCCACCATGCATACTTAATAAATGTCCCCATTTAGTATACATCTGGGTATTTCTCACATACTCAATCTATTCATACTATCTAATGTGAACGCACTACTTACTGGTTTTGACGTCAGACTTGAATAGTACGTTAGTATGACATTTACAACACAGCCTTAGTTTATTGACATTGTCGTAAAAGTTTTAACACATTGCATTGTGGGATGTGGAGTCCATAGACAGATGCATGGAAGTTTTACTTCATTCCTTCTTTGATTTGTTGCCCCAAAACCTCTGCTAAAGTTACTTCCTAACACATTACTGGTGTATTAACAGATGTGGCAAAACAATGGCAGGTTTATATGGAAAGAATTCAAATATTGATATTACGGGGAATATTGTGGAGAAAGACTGGAAGAAAAATGGTGTCGAGCCAATCACTTTTTTCCTCTGGCAAAGAAACACAGGAAATCACAGCAAGAATGAAGTAAAAACACTTGTATGTATCCATCTACAGGACTCCATGTCCCACAATGCAATGCACACTTTTCTTTCTAAAAATTACAATAATTAGTGTGTTTTTTTTTGGTGGAGATTTCATCCTTAAAACATTTTCTTGCCAAATAATCTTTGATTTATTGATCCATGAGACCTACTGTACATTTATTCATCTTATTTAGAATTTGTCCCCAGCAACTTTAATTTTTCATTTATGTGATTCTTATTAGCATGCTCATAAAGAGTCTCTGTTAACTCAGTAAACACTGAACCTCATACCTTTTTCTATGAAGTTTTGCTTCCATTTGCACAGTTTGGAGCCTTTTTCCTCTCAGACCAAAGCAGGACAAATCCTGGACATTGTAACATTTTAATGCTTCTATGTGTGGACTGACACGTCATCATATCAGCCAGTGTTACTTTACCATGATGATCAATCAGGATTCTTTAAAGGATTCATTTTCCCTGAAAACTGACAAAAGAACTTGTCCAGAAGTATTTCTAATTAGTGTGTGTTTTTTTTTCAGCTTTTTCTGCTCTTACTTTAAAAAGAAAAGGGTTGACCCACATTCTCTGGGACAGAACATGTTTTTAAAACAATGTTTTTCTTCATAATATAAATATAATATATAGACATTTCAAATGTCTTTTTGTATTGGAATTAAAGGGGTATTAACTCTCTAAAGTTATGGAGCATTTCATTCATCAAATGCTCCAAATCATGATATTGTGACTTTGATGCTTTAAGGATTAATGAACACTAAAGTGATTCCTGAACCGGTTGTTTTAAAGGCTCAGAATACCTGTCACACTTTTCTTTTCAACTCTACACTATATGTGTCATACATGTGCAGATGGTTATAAAATAATCTGTTGGTGCGTCTGTCTGCAGGGAGAGAAGGATTGGCAGAAATACGAAACTGCTCGCAGACTAAAGAAGTGTGTGGACCGCATCAGAAACCAGTACCGTGAGGACTGGAAGTCAAAGGAGATGAGGATCAGACAAAGAGCGGTCGCACTCTATTTCATTGACAAGGTGAGCGGCCATGATGGATTTTAGCAACGTAGGCAACAGGTCATTAGCATTGTTTGAATTCATCTTACACTGGGTTTTTTTTTTTTTGCACTACGAGAATGTTTCTTGGCATTTAAAAATCCAGCTAGTCGCAATTCCCTTTTTTTTTTTTTTTTTTTTGATATTTTTATTATTTTTAAAGGTTAGAAAACCCTGCATCGTTGATGTGTAAATCACACAGCACACAATGACGATATCATTCAGAAATTTACTGAAATTGTCAAACCTTGGTCTGTGCAAATTAACCTAAAGCTGATCATCACTGTTTTTCAGTTCACTCATGTTTCTTTGAAGCACATTTTACACATTATTCCCTAAGTGAAGAATCATTACACCACTGACATCTTTAAATTTTAAAACAAACCTGTAGCTTTCTTTCTCATTTTAAACTATTTTTTGTTACTGTGGGTATGATATTGAGTTCATAGATGCAAGATTGAATGCAACTCTAGAATTTATTTTTAATTCCCCTTTGACAAAACTGCCTTCATTGTCAATAACTAAAGCATTTTTTCACCCCAGCAGTTTACGTGGTGAATTATTAGTATTTCTACCCTGTTCTATTAGTAGCTTTATCGACTTAATTTTAACGTTTTATTTAACTATCCAACGCTTTAAAACTGTCAAAGCTGCTTTTTTCACCTTTTCAGACCAGTAGTGACTGTGCTGCATTGGCCAGCAGATGGCACCATATTTCATTGTATCACCCTCCGATTATGTTTATAGTCACACTGCTTATGAATTTAAAAGACATTTTTTGCTTATATTTGTTTTTTTTCATATCTATGTGAACAGTACAAATACTGATTTTTCTTATTTATTTTTTCAAATCCAACCCAGGGCTCTTTAATATGTGCAGGGCTTTAAATGAACTTTTTAGATCAGCAGCCAGCATGGCTATTAAATTCTTAAAGTTACCAGCCAACTTGATTTTTCACCAGCCTAATTTTTTTTCCAGCAAAAATAAACTACATTATGAGCCACAGAATAGATTTGTGTTCATGTTTCTTTAAATAGATTTTTTAATTTAGTTGATTGAAGCAGCCTTACGCTAACAGTTCAGATTTTTCAACACCTGATAAATATCTCCGTTTGTTTCTCCAAGCTAATTTTACAACTCAATTTCAGATCCTATTGTTTGTGTTGCATGTGTGGGAGGACGCAAGTAAAAAAGTAGACTGTGAAAGTAGAATGAGTTCTTAAAATGAATAAATATTTACTATATTATACATATTATCTGTGCTGCAGAGACATGATGCCGTATTTACTTCTGTAATCAGTGTGTGGCCGTTTGTACCTTAGGACATCTTTTGTAAATGCGGGTCACTTTAGGTTTGCATTTCGTTCAAACTCCAAACTGATTGAAGACTTATTTAATGTGTAAATATGAACGAGCGTGAAAAAAAGTCAGATTTTTTTTCAAAGAAATCTGAATTGAGCTGCAGTGTGAAATTAGCCTTAGTCACCAGATAAAACAAGACACCACTTGTCTTAAAGCATTTATTCAGAGTTTTAATCCAGTTAAATCATAACTTTACACAGTCTAATACACGTCTGATCTAGAATGAACAAGTTAATTGTGCTTCCTATTAAAGCTAAACGATATGGTGCCAAAACTCCTATCTTGATATTTTTTCTCAAAATGGCGATATACGATATAAATCTCAATAGTTTTATTTCAAATAAAGTCAGACCTGAAAAACAATTCTGGATTTAAATTTGCCAGTGAAAAAAGCCACACAGTCACATTTATTAACCCTCTGGGGCTTAAGACGTTTTTGCTGTTTGTTCATTGTTTGATTTTACCTTTATATTTCATATAAGGAAATCCATAAACCTTGCATGTTTGGCATCATTTTTTTTTCAGGAGAACCTCCCAAATATGACTGAAGTATTTTCTTTAATACGGCATACTGTATTAACACAGTGGATCCAAATTCACTATGAAAACTAAAATTCGAGTGGGAAAAAGTTAGTTTTTCCATTTTTCACGAATCATTTTTATTGCTTGTATAACTATATATTTCAAAAACTTATATACAGATGAATCAATAAACAGTTATGTATTTATAGCTATTTACAGTGAAATGGAAGCAATGTCTCAGGTGATTTTGTAGAACTATTTACAAAAAAGTATGAATCACAAATACAGGGAAAGTCAAATTATTTGTGCCTCATTGTTGATATAAAACAATAAACTAATATATTAGACACTACACTCTAATCACTCACTACACACGAACTAAACGGTCAAATCACAGTAATAATCACTATTATCTCAAATCTCTTTCTCCGTCTCTGTTTACCTGTCGCTTGAAAACAAAATTCCCGCTATATGTGAACATTATGATTGGATAATGGCATTCTTCTCAACCAATAGGAAACAGCTATAATAAGCGGTGTCAGCGTGGTTCTTTCTTGCTGCACAACACTTTCGCTTACACTTTACCCTAACCCGTGTACTTAGATGTACACTGATATGTTGAAACATCTTCTCATTCTCCATTGTTCAGCTGGCTCTGAGAGCGGGAAACGAGAAGGAAGAAGGAGAAACTGCTGACACGGTGGGCTGCTGCTCCCTCAGGGTCGAACACATCAAACTCTACCCAGAGAATGACGGACAGGAGTTTGTGGTAGAGTTTGACTTCCTGGGTAAAGACTCCATCCGCTACTACAACAAAGTCCCCGTGGAGAAAAGGGTGAGCATGGGCGCTAACGCTAACTGTTAGCACTGAGTTCGTAGAACCACAGTCTTTGTTTACATTCTTGATCTTTTCATATTCAGGTATTCAAGAACCTTCAGTTGTTTATGGAAAACAAAGAGCCTGATGACGATCTGTTTGATCGACTCAACGTAAGCTAGCTGTCCCATTGTGAGACTGTTCATTTATAAACATATTGTCTTGTGATAATGATGACTCGTGTGTTTTTGTTAGACTTCTATTCTCAACAAGCATCTTCAGGAGCTGATGGATGGTCTGACTGCCAAAGTTTTCCGTACATACAACGCTTCTATCACACTGCAGCAGCAGTTGAAGGAGCTCACTAATGGTATGTCTGGACTTAAACCACGTATTACTATGCTTTTTTTTTTTTTTTTTAATTTGGACATAAATTTTATGAACTTTTTCTCCATTTGTCATCATTCCAGTGGAGGAAAACATTCCTGCTAAGATTCTGTCCTACAACAGAGCCAACCGGGCCGTGGCCATCCTGTGTAACCATCAGAGGGCTCCACCCAAGACCTTTGAGAAGTCCATGCAGAACCTGCAGACTAAAGTAGGTTTATTCTAGAAGCTCCCATTACATTCACGCATCTTGTTTGTGTCTCTTCAGACTTGTTTTTTGTTTTGTTGTCTTTCCTTCAAATGACTTCACTGGTTATTAAACTTCCTGAAATCTTTCCATAACATGATAAATAGGGTCATTAGTCTACCACTTTTATTAATTTTATAGTTATGTTTCAGCTGACTTACGGAAGCTATTTGATTTACGCCGATTTTTTTTCCCAGGAGCTTTAAAATGCTCGTGAAACGTATTGTTTTTTTTAACCCTCAGTTGCTTGTTTTTCATGGGATTTTAAATAAATAATCTATAGGAATAAAAATATTTTATTTGGCTCTCCATTAGCTTTGGCAAGAGCCATTGCTGCTCTTCCTGGAGTTCACACTTAATACAACAACTTAAACAATTTACAAAAACATTGGCCACGTTTACGGGAGCTTTAATTCCTTTTTAATTCAGAATAAAAGTTAATTCCTCTTCAAACTGACCATGTAAACACTTAATTCCTAATACAAATTTAATTCAGAATTAAATTTAAATCTGTATTAGGTGGCTGGTTTATTTCGATTTTAATTCTGAATTAAATAATTCCTCTTTCTTGTAAACAGTTGGGCGCTGGTGAGGACATAGTACAAGATGGCCGCCTGGACTAGAGCAGAGACTATTTATTTAATAAGAGCCTTAGAAGACGTGGAAGAATCAACATGCAGACGTTCACACAGACTTATCACACGGGTGTTGGCAAATGGAACAGCGTCATTGAGGCACCAGAGCTTCACTAATGATGCGCAGATTGTTCTAAAGTAAATTTTTCACTCATCGTCCTGTTAGAGTGGAGGTAGAACAGCTGTTGCATTTATCTATGGCGTTGATTGACCAAAGTACGGATTTTGTGCCTCCGCCCACTCATACAGTCAGACATAGTTCTAATCCCTGGCTTGATTGCTTTTTCTGTTTCAGAATGAGTTCTGCATTTTTCCTCCATTTCCTGTAATCAGAGTATTGCGGCGACTACTATTTTTGCATTAAAAAAGAACCTAGAGGTTGTTTAACTCATTCAATGCCAAAGACGTAATATAACGTCAATTACGTTTTTTCACGGAATTTGCTTGGATACGCTGACTGAGTTCTACTGTGAATATAAGGCTACTCTGTTGATGTAGTGACCAACTGTGCCCTGAATGTGGCAGCAGCGCTCCTTTGGATGAGAGATTAGCCACTGATGCTACCATTAGCTGACGAGGGAGATTATGGTGCTATGAAGTGATATTGTGAAGTATCCAGCTGCTCACAGCACCACATACTAACACAGAACATGTGTGGACCTGAGTGGATTATGGATAATGTTGCGTTCGTGAGATAAAACAAACTAACCGGGTCAAACGGGTCATCTCTGAGTGTTGGGAAGAAGAGGAAGTTACGTCTGTGTGATTGACGGTGGGGGTTTAGCTTACTGTAAAATAATAATGTTGCTATCAAAAGCCCTGTCTCAATGTTGTTTTTTTAGACGAAAACTAATGTTGAAGCAAAAAAAATTGCTTCAAAGTCACTAATAGGTTTTTTCAGAAAAGGCCATTTTTCTCATTTTTTTGTCACAAACTGGTGATTTGTCTGAAACTTGCCTCTATTCAACAGTTGATTAAAGAGGAACTGATTTGAATTCTGATGGAATTAGAGATTTTAATCTTTCAGAATCATAGTACAAAATATTCTATGGGTCGTCAAATCAGTCAAAATGCTCTAAAATGGCTGGCACTGAGGGGGGTAGTGATTCTGAAAATGGCTGGCACTGAATGAGTTAATTGTGGTGATGATTTGTTGATGCTATCATTAAATGTAAACCATCTTAACATCGTCTCTGTTGTTAAACCTTTTATTTTGGTTGAGGGTCATTCAAAGTGTTTTGAAAAACCTTGGTTTATGTTTCAGATCGATGCTAAAAGGGACCAGCTAGCCGACGCTAAGAGAGAACTGAAAAGCGCTAAGGCTGACGCCAAAGTACGAAGAGATGAAAAGTCCAAGAAGTATGTATCAAAGGTTACCATGGTGATGTGTGTCACTGGTTATCCGTGTTAAACACCGTAATGCATCGTTTCCTGTGCAGGGCCGTAGAGACCAAGAAGAAGGCGGTGCAGAGGATAGAAGAGCAGCTGATGAAGCTGGAGGTGCAGGCGACCGATCGAGAGGAGAACAAGCAAATCGCCCTCGGAACCTCCAAACTCAACTATCTGGATCCTCGCATCTCCGTGGCCTGGTAAGACGATGGCACAGAGTTTTTCTATATAAAACCATGATAAATAGGGAACAAATGAATAAATAATGCGACTGTCGGGTCCAGACGAGTTGGGATGTAGAAGAAAAAAAAAATTATTTTTTCAATTTCAATTTAATTGGTTTTCTTACTATTTTCACGTTCCTTTGTTTTCATTTCATATTTATTTTCATTCTCGTTATTTATTTTTCATTGTGGGTATAATTTTTTTCTTCAACCATGAATAGAAAACTGTTCTTCAACCCCTTTCTCTCCACACACACACACACACACACACACACACACACACACACACACACACTGTGTATTGTATAGACATCATCTGAATGGCCTTAGTGTGTCGTATTGTTTCCATGTTTGTCTTTCTCGAGATTTTTCAATTAAACTTTATTTATACAGCACTAATTACAATAATAAGTCGTCTCCTAGTGCTCATTAGAAAATTATGAAAAAAACCCAACA
Source organism: Gouania willdenowi (assembly GCF_900634775.1). NCBI lineage: Eukaryota > Metazoa > Chordata > Actinopteri > Blenniiformes > Gobiesocidae > Gouania > Gouania willdenowi. Next base: position 39,171,932 of record NC_041048.1, read on the forward strand.
ATTCCACATGAACAATTATCAGCGATAACAGGAAGAAATCTCTGGCAGAACCAATTAAATTCAATGATTATGTTATTATTATTAGGGATGTACCAAAATAAAATTTATTGACTGAAAATGATAAAACTAAGGTCAAAAATTAAAAAAAATTACGCCAATTATTAGTGCCATTACATTTATGGCTGAGTGTGTACTAACCTCACTAAAATCAAATTGTATTAGTTAATATTAATAGCTAAATACTTGCATATACTGTATGTTTAATCTATGTGTTCTTTAACACTAACATTCCAACAATGCAGAAAATAAATAAATGTTTAACTTGACCCCATTTATGCATACATTTAATGATAATGTACTGGCCTATAAGCTGAATTCATGCTGTTGACAGACGTAAATCTCACCTGAGTGAACATTTCAATATGTTACGGTAACTGTTGCTCAGGAAATCCACACGTTTCCACTGTCGTCTGCCAGTCACAGTGGATTTCCTGAGGAAAGGTTTTCTTAATAAATAAAACCTTAACATATTGTTTAAGAGGAGAACAAAAATATTCTTGCTGGAATTATTTTCACTTTGTTGACTGCGTCAAACTGTGCTTAAACTTATTACTGGGGCCGGACAATGTGGACCAAAACTCGTATCTCAATATTTTTTCTCAAAATGTTTATATACGATAGATATCTCAATTTTTCTAACTCAAAGTCTGACCAGAAATACAATTCTTGGGTAAATTTGCTGATGAAAAATGCCAAACAGTCACAATTATTGAACTTTTTTTCCTCCATTAAGGGACAGCACGTGTGAGTGAGTTCTGTAGTGTGGCTTGTTTATGGAAGGTCTGGGTTAGAACCCACTCAGTGATCATCAGCTTTTTATGCTGTTCTGAGAAAGCAGGCATTTTGATTAAAAAAAAAAAAAAAAAAAAAAAAAAGCTATAAAAATATGTATTGGTATAGGTGATATTATAATTTTCTATATTGCTAAAATAGAAATCTCAATATAGCCTGAATCTTGATATTTTGCCCAGCCCTGATTAAAACACTACAGCTCCATGGACCCGTACGTTGGCACGCTCCCAGGCGCGTGCGCTGAGCGCGATGTTTAAAACTGCCTGTTTCAGTGAATAAGTGTTTTTTTTTTTTTTTTTTTTTTGGGTGCATCACTAATTACATTATATATATATATTTATATTTTAGAAATCTATTTAAGCTCAACAATTTCCTAAAACTCTGTTTGTGTCTTGTAGGTGTAAGAAGATGGGCATCCCCATTGAAAAGATCTATAACAAAACTCAGCGTGAAAAGTTTGCCTGGGCCATCGACATGGCCGAAGAAGACTATGAATTTTAATCCCATTTTATGGTTTTAACTGCATTTTAAAACATTTTTAATTGATTACTTTTGTTTTTAGCTGAACTGAGTTTTACCCTGAAAAAAAGGTCTGTTTTATGCAAGAGAATCGGCATTAGGATGAGTGGAAACCAACGTGGATGATCTGAACGTCTGATCTGAGATCAGGCTACGAAGATGAACTTTATCCACGGGGGGAGGGGGAGGGGGTCAGTCTGATTTCTCCCCCCCCACAGGGACTAAACTCTGTGCTCCCGTCTCTACTGTATGAAAATTAATGCTTTGTATCGTGTATCCTCGCAATCACTTGTATTTTAGCCCTCTACGTATTATTGAATTTTATATTTTGATAGACGAAGTTAAAATGAAATTCCTTAATCGCACCCACGCGCCTTTCAGAGGAATGGAAAACGTGAATGTTTGTTTACGTGTGAGCGTGTGCGTGCGTGTGCTTAGCGTTTGATAACGATTCAAACTGGACGATGTCACTGTGGAACAAAGCGGATGTTCTGGGAATCACTGCGACCATGTCATTATTTTTACTTTAAGCAAAGCAGAATGTGAATATTTAGTTGAACAGCTTCTATCAGGGACTTGTTTTTCCAGTGAGAGAGAAAAAAATCTGTATTTTCTTGTAAACATCCTCCAAATATCAGCTTCCATCTGCCCACGTTACGTTTCTAAACTTATTTAATTAATCAAGGACAAGAAAAGCCCTCCCATATCTGTTACTTGAAAATGATGCTATTGTGTATTTAAAGTCAGAAAATAGTGGGAAAATGTGTGAGGGACGTTAACTTTGCCAAAAAAAAAAGAATTATTTTAAAACTGTTACAATCTAGGCTGGTTTTTAAATTGTGATTTGATCGAGGGTAAGAAGAAGATTTTAATGTGAATTCAGTTCATTTTTTGCTTCCGTTCATATTTTAATGATGGGAATGTTGATGTAAGTAGCTGTAAAGTCAACATCCTATGTTTGTTTTCTCTTTGTCATAGCCTTTGATTATGTTTTATGGTTTTAATTCATTGTAGACTGGGGAAAAAATGAATAAAATCAATGCAGAGAAAATGAAGGCTTGTTGCTTGTTTTCATCTGATTTTGATGAACTAAAAATGTTTTTAAAATTAAATTCCAAAAATAATATTTATTCCTTAAAACAGTGGTTCTCAACCTTTTCAGACCACAACCCCCAAAATAAAGGTGCCAGAAACTATGATAACCACATTTATTTATTTATCTGAATAATATCCACCAGGAAGTTTATTATAATCATCTTAAATATGGAAATCCTTGTTTTAATCAGAAATAAAATGGGTTCAGTGACCAAATTTTTAAAAACCACAGAAATTGGTTTAAAGTTGAAAGTTAGAGTGGCCAAATACAGACAGAAAAAGTTATTTAAAAAAAGGTTCAAAATGACAATATTGGAATAATTAGTTTAAACTTGTAAATAATGGGAATGACAAATTGTGAATGAGGTTTAATTGGCCAAAAAAAATAAGAATGAAATATGGTGAAAAGACGTTTACAGTGACAGAAAAATATTCTTAGTTTCTTGACGGCATCTCTCGACCCCCTCCCGGTGTCTCTCAAAATCGGGTCCTGACCCCAAGGTTGAGAACCGCTCACTTCCTTAAAGGATATAGTGCTTAGTTTTAGGAAACATGATGAAAACATGCCTGAAGTGGAATCATGAAATATGGTGAAGAGGTTTAAAGTGACAGTAATGGTTCAACATGTGAGACATTGGGTGGAAAGAGTTTATAAAGTGCTGAAAATATCTTGAGTGGTAAATAATGTGGAGAAAAGGCATTGAAATTTGATGGAGTGTCAGAAATGAGTATTGTAGCAAAAATACATTAAAAGGTATAAGAAGAAGTGTTGAAACTAGATGAAAATATGACAAGTTTGGTGTAGTTGCAGAAAAATGGTAAAAATAAGCAAAACTGGACATTAGTTTCTTCTGGTATCTGGACACCCTCTCCCAGTGTCTCCCCAAATGGGGTCCTGACCCCAAGGTTGATAACCACTTCCTTAAAGGATATAATGCTTATTTTTAGGAAACATGAGGAAAGATGAATTATGAAATATGGTGAAAAGAGGTTAAGTGACAATGGGTCAACACATGTAACATCACGTGGGAAAAAAGTGGTGGAAAGAGTTTATAAGGGCTGAGAATGTCTTGAAATTGAAAGTTGATGGAGAAATGGGAGTAATGTAGCAAAAATGAATTAAAAAGGAGCAAAAAATATGGTGAAAAAAGTGATGAAACTAGGTTAAAATATGAAAAGTTTGGTGTAGTTGCAGAAAAAGGGTAAAAATAAGCAAAAATTGACTCATTTTATTTTGTTCAGAAAAAATTCTGAGTTTCTTGAAGGCATCTGGCGACCTCCTCTCAGTGTCTTGTGACCCCAAATGGGGTCCTGATGCCAAGGGTGAGAACATCAGGATATACTGCTTAGTTTTAGGAAACATGATGATTAGTTTGTTTCTGTAAAACTACATTTTTTGAGTTTAGAAAAACATTGTTAGTTTTATGGACCGTCCTTTATTATTATTATTAGTGGATATAATTATTTTTTTTTCTGGGTCAACCATAGAAGCAGTAGGTGTCATATCTTCTTCTAACCAGCAGAGGTCGTTCAACAGTTTTTCACACTATATAATAAAATGCTTCTACAGCAGCAGTGATGATCACACTGAATAATGTGAAGTTATTTTCATCTCCACATGGACGCGTGTGAAGTGCGTGTTTTTCTGTTCCAAGTTCAGGTAAACCCAACATTTAATGGATTTAATTAAATCCCAATCCTTCTTCTTTCTAACCTTTTCCAGATACTTTTACCCCACTGCCAAAAGTATTTGGACAGCTTTTCCAAACCATTGAAATGGATCCAAGTGTGTCTGCAAATTATTTATTTTGTTCATGGATTAAAACGACTCATCCAACACAGATGAAGGATGGATGGATGATTAACCTCCGGAGTTTTCATTACAGTCAGATTAAAAACACATTTAGAATCACTTTTAATAGAGACTGTAAGACAAAGTTTGTGCCACATTTCTTAAAATTTTAAATACTTTTTTGGAAGATTTTCCTTTAGAAATACTGAATGGAAGCTTTGTTACATTCAGTAATATTTGTACAGATGAATAATGTGCATGTATGCATATGTCATGCATGGCAGATACTGTAATCTAATCCAGACGTGGACAACAGGTATTCCTGTTTCATTTTGTTTAGCCTCTAAATTACAGACGTACAAAATTACAAAAGAATGCACCAAATGAGGGGTTCTCGACTGGTCTCATCCTGGGACCCATATTTTCCCACGGTCAGTAAATCGCCACCCACTTTTTTTTTTTTATATTCAATCAACCAAGTTTAGTTTTTCAAAAATAGCTGTTGAAAACACATTTTGAAAAATCTAAATATTTTCCTATGCAACATGCATTTCACAGCATGCCTGTCCAAAGAAATGTTTCTTTCAAAATAAAAGACAAGTCCAACATGAGTCATTACGTATTTATTCTTTTTTGACCAGTTGTCCGCGACCCACCCGGTACAGGTCCGCGACCCACTTTTGGTTCCCAACCCACCAGTTGAGAATTGCTGCACTACAGGACAACAAAAATGGAAATGATCCCCCTGAATACTATCCCATGTATTTACATGAAATTTTTTTTTATTAAATATACATATTGTCCCATTTAAAGAATGAAAAAGCTCAAACTATTAATATACTAAAAATACATATTGGAAATATATATGAAGAAAAAAAATTAAACATTTACAAAAGTAATGATTTAATTAACTAAAAAAATACACAAAACTCTGATTGTATCTGTTTCAAAGGACACGTTATTAACATTAATGTCAGCGTTTACAATAATGAGCAATCTGAGCATTAACACAGGAAACAAATAGTTTCTGTTTTTGTTGTAGTTTTCTGTCATTTTGTGTTTTCTGTGTATTCTTGTCACTTTGTGTGTTGTTGGAGTCATTTGGGGGTGTTTTTCTTTTTTTGTGGTTTTGTATTGATTTCTGTTATTTTGTGTATTTTTGAGGTCCTTTATGTGTTTTTCTGTTACTTTGTATGTTATTTGAGTAATTTCCTGCATTTTTGTTGCCTTTCTGTGTATTCCTGTCATCATTTTGTGTTAAAGGAGACATATCATGCTTTTAAATCCTTCCTTTTTACATATAAATCATACAGTTGTGGTCTATATAAAATGGAACTGCAATGCTTGGGTCTGAATTCATCATTATTATAGCTCCACCCCTTTTCTACCCTTTTCTGATGTGTTTCTGAGAGCAACTCGTTTTGGTGTGGCCTCTTTAAATGCAAATGAGACACTTCATACCCCGCCCCCTCTTCAGGTTGCGGAGGTGACACTCGGTTCAACTCCACCCTGTTCGGCCATTTTTGTAGTTTGATAGAAGAGATACGGTTATGTAGCGGCACAGAAACTTTTTATTCAGAGGTTATTTACAAAATATCAACAACAGAAGACTTGTCCATCCAGCCTTACATGTTACAGCCAGAGTCGGAACCGGCGGAGCGAGAAGAAAATGAAGATGATGAACCTGCAGAACCCTAACAAGTGAGCTAACACAAGCATCGAGCTAACACTATCACCAAGCTAACGTCATGAAATGCATTTTAATACAGACTTTTCGGAGACAAAAACAGCAAAATTAAATGACTAATGAAAACTTTAGACTTAAATTAAATCACGTAGGGCATATCATCAAGGATCTAAAACGAGCACACAGCGCTAACATATGAAGACGGTGCAACTGCTAATGCTAACAAAACAATGACAGGGACGTCTTATCACACTTTTTAGCGTTCTTAATAATAATAATAATAGTCTTTCAGCAAATCCTTCTTTACACTGGTGGCGGTTGCAGAAGCAGTCATCCTTGAAGTGCTTCGCGCACACAAAAATGATCTTACCCACAGATGTGGGTACATTTCCGTGATAAATAAAACTCAACCAGGCACTTTGAAAAGGTTCTGATGCTGGGAGACGGTGTAATGAAGTGTGTGGGTTACTACATCCAACAACCCAACATTTTGACTTATCCTCTCGTAACTTCTGCATCCTTGAGCTTGAACTACAAAATAAAAGCGAGAAATAAAAATGGCGGATTGCTCGAAGTGTTGGGCCTGGAGTCGATGTCCTAATTTGGCAGTTCCGCTGCAAATACTGTGATGTAATAGTTCAAAAAACGTAATAGAGAATCGAAAAACCGAAACAGATTGAAAAATATGAGCAAAACAGAATATAAAGATGTCAACGGAGCACCTGAAGAGACTAATTTGAACTTTTCTGTACTTCTGAACACTCTAAATATACAACAAAATGCATTTAAGGGCTAAAAAGTGGATTTAGCATGATATGTCCCCTTTAATGGAGTTATTTAATTTTTTTGTGGTTATTTTGTATATTTTTCTGTCATTGGTGTGTATTCTTGTGGTAGTTTTTTATATTTTACTGTCAATTATGTGTGATTCTGAGGTTTTCATGTGTTTTTGAAGTAATTTTGGCATACTATTTTTCTGTAATTCTTCATTATTTTTTGGAGTAATTTTGTGGTTTTCTGTCATTTCTTTGTATTTTTGAAGTCCTTATTGTGTGTTTTTCTCTCGTTTTCTATGTTAGTGGTGTCATTTTGTGTATTTGTTTTTGGAATCATTTTGTCTCAGTTTCTGTCTATTTTTGAAGTCCTTATTGTGTGTTTCTGTCTCTTTTTGTGTTATTGGATTCATTTTGTTTATTTTAGTGGTTGTTTTGTATATATTTCTGTCATTCTGTGTATTTTTGACTTCCTTATTGTGTTTTTTTGTCATTTCATATGTTTGTGGAGTCATTTTTGTTAGTTTTTGGAGTTGTTTCATACATCTTTCTGTGTATTTTAGTGATTGTATATTTTACTGTCATTTATGAGTATTTCTGAGGTTGTTGTGTGTTTTCTGAGTAGTTTTGTCATCTTTTTGTGTAATTTTTTGTAATTCTGCAGTGTTTTGGAGTAATTTTGTGCATATTCAAAGTCCTTATTGTGTTTTGTCTTTTGCACGTGAGTTGAGTTATTTTGTCTCTATTAGTGTATTTTTTGGTAGTTTTTGTAGTTGTTTTGTAAATATTTTTGTGGGAGATTGTATATCTTACTGTCATTTATGTGTATTACTGAGGTTGTCGTGTGTTTTCTGAGTACTTTAGCTGTGCTTTTGTGTAATTCTGTATGATTTCTTGGAGTAATTTTAGCTGATTTTTGTTATTTTGTGTGTGCGTTTACATTGGGGTCTGTCAGTCCCATGCCCGTTATAGATCACATGGAGATAAAATGAAGGCACACGGCTTTGCTTGGTGAGTATTCAGTTTATTCTGTAAAGATTCAGAAGTGTAGAAAGGATGATACAACAGTGCTTTATGATCAGACTATTTCATAAAAGTTATTTTTTTTTTTTAAAGTGATCATAACACCGTAAGTCCAGATTTCATTTATCGCAAAACCAAAATAAATTTGTAACATTCGACACAAGTGCATACACTGCTGGTAGGAGATCAACCTCCAATTTCACTTTGGATGGTATAGCACCGTTCTTAGCTATTTAGCAGCTTGACAAAGATGCAGCTTAGTAGGATTCATCATGTAGTGACTGTATATGTTCATAGAAACACAAGAAAATTCAGAGGAGGGAAAAGACCTCCTCATTTGGCTCTCTAGCTAGCACAAAATCTCACTCTGTCAGTGTCTAGGGATCAAATTAGTAATTTTGCTTTTAACGACGTTTTTTTGTTATTGTTTTTTTTTGTTTTTTTTGCCAGAAACAATATTTGATACGATTACAGCTTTAAACATCTCCAAGTGTACAGAAAGCAGCACAAGATTTATTTTTTTCACAGATATAAACCAACAGTGACCATCAATGCACTGGCATGTGTGTGTTTTTTCTTCTTCTTCTTTGTTTTTTTTTATTTATTTCCTGGACAGCACAGTAGCTGGAAAGCAAGGTGATGATGGACAGACGGTTGGTATAAAGACATGGACAGAGCTGAGTAAGGCAACATTAGCGTGACAGGCTTCTCTCTCTGGTCACTTTTGCTGGGCAGTGTAACGTATTGATCTCAGCACGGCTGTCAATAATCAATACCTTTAACGTGTGGAGCTCGTGTGTGGCTTTTTTTTTTCTTTTCTTTTTAAGCATTGCTGTCTTTGTTAGTGCATCGGATAGTCTCTGCATGGCATGTGGCTGAACTGCAAGGTGATCACCAACATTTACACAGATTCTAAATAAAAACATGTCTGATTGCATCTGGACTTACAGTGACTATAGAAGAGTAAATAGGATTGAAAAAAAAACAAAGAAACAAAATAAAAGAAAAACGGAAAATGTAGAATTCAAGGCAGTGCTGAAATACTGGTTGCTAGAAAAGTAAAAAATATCACAAAGCCAACAATAACACATCATCTTTTGTTTGTCCAGTCAGTACAAACCTTCTTTTATAGTGCAGTTTCAATCATATATATATTTAATTTCTCCCCTCTGACCCAAAAACAATATCTCTCGTCTTTATCCCGCCCCTATCTCCGTGCATTCAAGTCAGTTTTCCAGTCAGTGTGCGTCTTTTCTTTCTTTCTTTTCTTTGATCCCTCGCACTGACCTCGTTGTGCACCCTCCCCACACGACCACAAAGAAGCATGAAAGGCTTTAAACATCACAGGACTCAAAGGTGAGAAGTTCTTTTTTTCCGACGATGGCAGGAAGTGATGGCAGATGGAAGAAGAAGAAGAGGAAGAGGAGGAGGAGGAGGAGGAGGGGGGATGGGGGGGTATTCACAGTTACAGTCAGACTCCAACAGTCCAGCTACAATCACATCTGCTGTCATTATGAACACTCGATTTTTTTCTTTTTCTCTTTTCTGTAAGTTCAGGTCAGGCCGAGACGCTCCGTCACACCTCCAGCAGCTCCATCCTCGGGCGGTCCCTGTCACACACGCACACAAACAGCAGTCAGTTAGGGGAGGACGATACACGATACTGGGCTCAAGATATGACATTGTTCTAAGGCTGCAACAACAAATCGCTAAAAATCGACAATTAAAAGCATTGGCAACGAATTTCATTATTGATTTGTTGCATCGTGGGATTTATGTCACTGACCATTTGTGTGCGCAGTCTTTGTGTGCGCGCGCACAAATGTTTGTGTGTGCTGACCACTAGTGTTTGTGTGTGCGCGCAGTGTTTGTGTGTGCATGCACCAAGAGTGTTTGTGTGTGCGCACACACACCACAAGTGTTTGTGTGTGCACGCACCACTAGTGTTTGTGTGTGCATGAGTATTTGTGTGTGTGAGCACCACGAGTGTTTGCGCGCACGAGTGTTTGTGTGTGCGTGCACCAAGAGTGTTGTGGGTGTGCACACACACACACGAGTGTTTGTGTGCGAGCAGTGTTTGTGCGCACCATGAGTGTTTTAAAAAAAAAAAATGGATTAATTGATTCATTTATCGACCAATTAGTCGATTATAAAAATAATTGCGAGTTGCAGCTCTACATTCTTCAAAAAACATTCCTCTGCATAAACTTTGCATGACAAGTTTTTAGAACATCAAACTACAACAGTTGACACAGCCCAGATTTAAGATATTTACGTAAAATGCATTTTAATTTACTATTATTTATAAAGAAGATTATTTTAACTGGCCAAACAAGATTATTTCAAGAAAAGATCAAATACTTCCATCATATCCATAATACAATACTCAACTCTCTTCAAACTCCAACTTAGTCACCGATCGTCCTAATACCAACTATATTTACAAATGTCTGTATTTTTTAGAGCTTTTCACTTATGGAACAAATAACAAAAAATCTTTAAATTTTTTTTTTTTCAACCAATTTTGAATGTATTTTTTATTGTATTTGATGGTGTAATGAAAATGTGTCTTGATGTACCTTTTTATGTCATGTTTCTGTATATGTTTAACTGTCTATAATTTTTTTCTGTTCTTGCATGTACTAGAATCTTGATTTTTTTTTTTATGGACCCCAGGAGGATTAGCAAGTTAGCAATCCTACAGAAGAGAATTAGGGCCAATTATAATGCAGAAAATATTTTTAATAATGTCGAAATTTCGAGAATAATGTCGAAATATAATCAGGGTGGAAGCTAATGTTCTTTTTCGACAATGTCTACATTTACATGGCAGTCATTGAGACTTTTAGACAAAGACTATCACTACTTTTACGCTGCAGGTCTTAATGCACAATTTGGATTTTTATTCAAAAAATCCGATTTTTTTTTGTGTCATCGTTTATGTTACATATCATATAACCAATTTGTTTGTAGTGTGAACGGAATGTGACCCTGAAGTGACCCGTATGTGCAGAAGAGGTCCTAAGGTGACCCATGACCCCCACAGGCAGGTAGGGTGTTTTGCTGTGATGCTGCTACATCTTTACAAAGGACTGTTTGGATATAAAGTCTGAGTTTCGATGAGATGGTGATGACGTAGGAGTCAGACTGCAGTCGTATTGCAAAAAATCACATACGTTTCGGATTTAGGACCAAATATGAAAGTGACCTGGGTTGGATTTTACAAATGGTCATGTGACTTGAACTTTGGAAGAAATTGTTTTACATGGTGGTATTGGAAATTCAATGTGAACGTGCAAAAATGGCTAATGACAAATTCAGCAAGAATAGTTAAAAAGAGCATCATCCATCGCAATTTATATATTATTTTTATATTCGGGATCATTACTGGCTGCTTTAACCAAATTCAAAGAGATGTTAGCAAATGTAAATGCCTGCTTTTTACCCAGTATTATTATTTCTGAGTCGGCAGAATAAAAACAGGTTGTTGATTAAAAAGTTATGGTGAATACTATTATTTGACAAAGTTAAAAAAAATGACTAAAAAGTGAGGTTGTGGCTAGAAAATCTAGGTTATAATGGTATCCCAGCCAAGCAACTATTTATTGATTTAATGAATGGTCACTTGTGATTCTGCTATTATTAGAAATAAAATCTAAGATTGCCATTTTTAGCAATTTTATTTCTACATGTCTTATGTAGGACCCCTCCAAACCTATTTCTAAAAGCAACACTGTTTTCTTTTGCATTTTGTGTCGTACAGTTTAAAATGTTCTTTTAAAGAGTTTGTGTAAAAGCTTAAAAATACGGTGTTTTACAGAACTGAGTTTTGTTAGAAAAAAAAATAAAAATGTGTTACCTTCACTCCTGGAAATCTATCTCACCAAAAACAATTGTGGTGATTTATGCTCATATATTAGCATGCACTCTCGCTCTATAATTCAGTGGGCCAGGCTTCTACTTTACTAAAAATAGCTTCTTAAACATGGACCTTTGATGGTGTGAAGGAGCTACTCAGCATGAGCACCTCTTTGTTTCTACTGTAGATCAGACTGAACCAAGACATACAACAACCTGTCATGTTTCCATCAGGCTTACATTGTTTTTTTCTTCTTCACGAGAAAGCAGCTCAAGACATACTTATAAAGCATGAGTGTTTCACATGATGAATTATTAAAAAAAAGAGTGGTGAGTACCTGGCCTGGTTGGCATCAGTCTGTTGGTCTAACAGTGACTGATCAGCCAATGGCTGCTGGTGGTCCTCGACCGTCTCCGACCAGGAATCCTGCAAAGCTCCCAGCTGTGCCGACTCGTTCAGTCGACCTCGCTCTCCGCTCCCCTGGGATCCCATCTGCCGGAGCAGTGGCGAGTACGACTCCTGCCACATGAATCGCTGCCCCGAGTTCAGTTCTGCTTTTCCTTCAAGGTGCTTGTTCATCTCTTGCTCAACAAGTTTCATCTTTGCCAGCGAAGGCTCTTTTGGTGCTGCAGCTTCTGATTCTGCGTGGCCGGCTGAGCCTTCTGACACTGTGGGGGGTCGCTGGTAGGTGTCCAACCACTTCAGCTGGCCATTTTTGTAGCTGTACCGACTGTCGCTGAACCAACGGACCACCTCAGACTTTGGAAGGCCTGTTTTTGCGCTGAGCTCCTCATACTGTTGGCTGCTGGGCCAACGGCTGCTGGAGAAAACTTGGCGGAGGATGTTCAGCTGCTGTGGGGTCTTGTTGGCCCAGGAGGGGGAGAAACATGGCTGACCTGCAGACACCTCAGCAGTCTCAGGCTTGTGTTCTTGATGTGCGGTCTCAGATTTAGCCTCTGGTTCATTCATTTTAAGCCTTTTGAAGTTGATCTTGATGGGGTCAAGCTGGAATTCTGGGCAGCTTCTTTCTCCTCCAAACGAATCGTTCTCCTTAATGAGCTGCTGTAAGATTGACATGCCTTTCATCGGGAAATCTTTGTTGCATTTGCTCTCTTCTAAAATGGACGATCTGCTTTTGGTAACGACAATAGTGCTGGTGCTATTAGTTTGGGACTTGCTGGCATGATTCTGCTTCAGGACACTGTTGAAACATGCGGTAGTGGAGTGGTCGTTGCTGTTGTTGGTCTCGGGAACATGATTGCCATTTTTCTCCTCTGGATTGTTAGTGTTGGATGATTCATGTGAAGTGACGCTGCTGCTGTTGTGATTGTTACATGTGATGTTGGGTCTGCTGGTGTTGTCAATGATTACATGAGTACTCTTTGTACTATCTGATTCTTCCACTCCGGCTGTAAAACTGTTGCCTTTCATTGAAAGGTTGTGGGTGTCAGCAACACAGTGCTCATCATTATTGCTAATGCTGGCAGAGGTCATGGCCAGGGCGTTGGTGGTGCCATCGGTAGACTTTCTTAGGACAGCGTCAACACCGTTACTGCTGTTGGAATAGCTGCTGATGCTGCTGCTACTACTGCTGCAACTGCTGCTGCTTCGACTGCTGCTGGTGCTACCGACACAACCGCTGCTTCCTGCCACATCCAAGCCATTGGTCTTGTGTGGCTCCACAGTGGGCTCAGTATTCTTGGTCAGTACCTGTGCTGTTCTGACTACAGGTGGAAACCTTTGAGGGATGATAGGAGTAGAATAAGAGACCCTGGTGACATGGGGATTGGTTGACAAGCTTGCCTGCGTAGCTATGGCTCCAACTGGCCTTGGTTTTATACTACCAAAAGGAAGTCTGGCCACTGGAAAGTTTGGTCCTTTAGAGCCTGTGTGGGCGGTGACAGTATGGTGGTGTATGATGTGGTTAACGTGCCGCGGCGCGACGGGTGGCCTTTGTGGGGCTCCACCTTGGAACACTGTGTTAAACATTTTCCTCCGGGCCTCTTCGATCTCTTCAGGAGACCAGCTGATGCCCTGTTTGAGCCGTTGGGCAGTAAACCACAGTTTGATCTGCTCTTCAGGAAACTCAGAAACCACCGTCAAGTAGCAGAGCTCGGCTTTGGTCGGGTATGGGAACTTGCCAAAGGTTGTCTTTAAAAAGCTGCTGGTGTCCATGGCAGCATCGTAGGTGGGGATGCTGCTGAGGGGGATCATCACCTTTGGAAGGTCTTTATTAGAATCAGAGGAGGGGCTAGAGTAAAGGGAGGGAGTGTGCTGGTGAAAGACTTGGTTGGACACTGTCGTTGCACTCGTATGAGAGACAGTAGTCCTCGGCATAGCTGGGGCCACAGAAATACTGTAAGCCCCGTTTTGGAGTTCAGGCACATTAGTCAAACTGCTGGGGTCTACATCCTTCCCGGTGTCGAGCTTACGTACCTCCACGGTGTGAGACACCACAATCTTTTTGTGCTCGCCCTTGGCTTTCATCATCTTTGCGATTGGTGTTTTCGTGAGAGAGATCCCAGATTCCTTGTAGTCATCCCCAGCATCCGTGAACAGGCTTTGCTCTACAGTTGTGATTCCTTCTCTTTTGTTTACGGCTAGGGAAGCAGTGACAACCCCTTCCATTATTTTAGGGTGAGCGTTAGCATTATGCAGAGCGAGGGCCTCAAAGCGGACCACAGACACCCTACAATTCAAGCAGAAGAAGGTGGGCTGAGCCCTGAAGTCCAAGTGGCAGTTGTGCATGTGATCTAAAAAGTAATTCAGATCTCTCGATTCGAAGCGACAGGTAACACAGCTGTACGTGCCTCCTTTCTGCACCTCGCTGCAACTCTCCGGTTTGGCAAAGCTGTGAGAGACGTGACCAGATTCATCCCCAGAGATGCTGAGAATGCTGTCCTCTGGGATTGTCGGCAGGAGCTCGGGTAGAGATCCCAAAATGATTTCCTCACGAACATGTTTGGATTTGGATGGTATCATGCAGGGTACGGTGGATTTCCTTTTGCTGGCCATGGTGCAGTTTTGTACCAATGGGAGCGTGATCAGCTGTGTGGTGTGATGAGTACAGAGGGTGGGTGGATAGTGGACTGGGATGGATGAGGTTTGGTGTCATGGACCAACCAATATATGACAGTGTTGCTTCATTCTTTTGGACAAATTCAACAGCTCCCAGAGAACCTGTGAAGAAGAAAAGAAAAAAAAAGACAGAAAAACACACAGTTGTTAGGAAAAAAAGGCAATAATCCAAGCAAGAGCCTGCAGATAAACACAAAAAATAGAATGTGATCCCCCAAAGGAACAATCTTCCAAATAAATAAAGGACAGCATTCATTAAAAGGGGGAATTAAAGCATGCTTTATGATCAAACGCATGGCATACAAGTCTGAGTAACCACGAAGCAGATGGAGCTAGTGTCTCCTGATGGGGTAATAATACATGTAGGTGGAATAAATGCAAGCAGTACTTATCAGCAATTATAGCCTGAAAACAGATCAACGCGGAACTTTTCATTTCACTATCAGTGAATTGTTATGTGCTCATAATCAAAATGGGAGGATGCAATAACTACCCTTGCAAAACGCTGAATGTAAAATAAATCTGGCACACATTCCTCTTTTGTTACTCTCTTAAACGCAAGAAAATTAATCATATTCCTACAAAATAGAAAAAGCACAAGGCTGATTTCCTCAATAATGACAAATATCCAATATTGACTATATCGTACTAATGTTATGTTGAGCAGATTTGAATTGTAAAAGGCTTACACACACACACAACAATAACACACACACGCTTTTGTCTTGCTGTTTTTATGGAGTAAAAAAAATTACTGCAACCAACAACAAAGGCAAAAAATGAGGGTCTAATCCCTGCAAGCGTTGTTCTGTCACACTGTTGGTTTCTGTAATTACTGATGGTGGTGGACCTCATGGTTATTCTTAACACTGCTCTGTTTTATATTGTATATATTTATATATTGGTTTTGGGACTCGATTAAAAATTTTTTAAATTAAAATTAAAAAAAAAGACTAATTATTTAATCGCACAAAAATATTTGACACGAGGAGCAAAATTTTTCCAATTTAAATGTATTTTGGTATATGACTGAATCAATGAAAACAATAAATGAGCTTAAACAACAAAATAATGTTTATTATTTTTATCACTGAGTGCTAGCATAATGTGTAATATAATTAAAGAACATTATGATTGCATTGTTAACAAAGCATAATTAAATTTAACGAAGTTATATTCATTGATTTCTGGATTTTTTTGTAAAACGTGTTTTTATATAAAAATTGTTAGAATATCTGTGGGATGAAAAAAAGAGCAACTGATGAATTTATGTGGTGTCCAGTGTGGATTGGAGACACTGTCTGCTCCACTAGGACCGTTGTCCCTGCTCGCTGCTACATGTTAGCATTGAGGTGTCAGCTGCTACATGTTAGCATTGAGATGTTAGCTGTTACATGTTAGCATTGAGGTGTCAGCTGCTACATGTTAGCATTGAGATGTTAGCTGTTACATGTTAGCATTGAGGTGCTAGCTGCTACATGTTTAGCATTGAGGTGCTTGCTGCTACATGTTAGCATTGATGTGCTAGCTGCTTCATGTTTGGCATTGAGGTGCTAGCTGCTACATGTTTAGCATTGAGGTGTTAGCTGTTACATGTTAGCATTGAGGTGCTAGCTGCTCTGTGTTCAACATTGAGCCGTTAGCTGTTAAATGTTAGCATTGAGGTGCTAGCTGCTACATGTTTAGCATTGAGGTGCTCGCTGCTACATGTTAGCATTGATGTGTTAGCTGCTACATGTTTAGCATTGAGGTGCTAGCTGCTACATGTTTAGCCTTGAGGTGCTAGTTGCAACATGTTTAACGTTGAGGTGCTAGTTGCTACATGTTTAACATTGAGGTGCTAGCTGCTACATGTTTAGCATTGAGATGCTAGCTGCAACATGTTTAGCATTGATGTGCTAGTTGCTACATGTTTAACATTGATGTGCTAGCTGCTACATTTCTAGTATTGAGGTGCTAGCTGCTACTTGTGTAACATTGGTGTGCTAGCTGCTACATATTTAACATTGAGGTGCTAGCTGCTACATGGTTAGCATTGAGGTGCTAGAGCTGCTTGAAGTTTAGCATTGAGGTACTAGCTGGTACATGGTCAGCTTTCAGGTGCTAGCTGATACATGGTTAGCATTGAGGTGCTACATGTTTAGCATTGATTATTGATAGCATTAACAAAAAGCCTTTTGCTTTATATGTATATATTATTATAAAACTATATAGCTACTTTGCTTTTCGTCTTGTACTTTGTTGTTGTTTGTGTTTTTACTTGTATTGTTTGTCTTTCAGTAAAAAAAAACTATTTAATTAGATTTTAAAAAAGGGATTAACTGTTAGTTTTTTTTTGTGCATTATTTTTCTGTAATTAATTAATCACAATTAACACCTTATAGTTCTCAGCACTAATATATACTGTATATATGTTTGATGTCCTGAGTCGAACACTATGTTGTCTCTGACTGGGAAAGAGTTGTTAAATATTGTGCATTGAGCACTTTGTTTAGAGGGTATTTTCATATCAATTTAAACTAGTTGAATATGTTAACATTTACTACTTCCTTTCCCTCCTAATTCCATGTCTGAAAAATATCTGCCAAGTCAAAGAAGCGTTGATGGGATTAATCTTAAACTATGTGATCTTGTCCTTGCTGGGAATGAGAACAACTTCTTCCGTTCTGTTATTTATTGATAACGCTGGTGCACACGGGCCCATCCTGTCCTCATCCTCTTTGCTTTAATATCCCTGCTCCCTGTTTTTCACTGGTGGTTTTTTTTCCCACTGCCACACTGGGAAGGAAGCCATATGTTTTACATTGCACGTTACAATGTACCTTTGGCGGTATCGTTCGTGCCAAGATGGAAATGAGGTGACTGGAACGTCTGCTGTGTCTCAGACGCCAGACGATGGCAGAGCTGAAAATATTCTTGTAAGGTTACTACAAACACATCTGACATCTTGTACAAGCTGTACAATCAATATCCGGCTACGTAGCGAAGCATACAGTACATGCACACGCTACCACAACACACGCTTGTTGGAGCACATATCGGTCATTACAGCAGATGCTTCCAAACACACTCAGCTCATGAATAAGGATGGAGATGAATCGTCACATATCGAGGAAGCGTTAGTAGAGGCATGTCTCTGTCTCTACTGATCAGAGGGGAAAGCAATGGATTACAAGTACTCACATTATTGTAATTGAGTTGCTTTTATATTTGTAGATCAGTAATTTTACTTGAACTTAAGTGCGTTTTAAAAGAAGTAAAGTAATTTGTTACATTTCTACACCCAACCGTTACTGAGTAAATTATTATTTTTTGTTTTAAAATGACTAACGGACATTGTGAAACTACAAAAAATGCATTGAAATCATTGGTTTTATTTTAGTTAAAACATATTAGAAAATAAACTAAGTTTCAAATGTGGTAGATTTGGCCTCTTCTTGATTTTTAAGTTTATACATGAGATGTTTACTGTATGCAAGGGAACTGTGGCAAGATTTATTACCAAAAATAAACGTGTGGGGTGGTGAAAGTAACTTTTACTTTGAGTACTATTTAATTGAGCTACTTTTTCCTGTAACGTGAGTATTTTATGTATGACTTAATTCTATTTCAGTAGGATATCTACTGTCTATTCTATTCTATCCTATCTGGCTGTTTAATTAAAATAAAATAAACTATATTATACTATATTTCTTCTTCCAGACCAAATCTTGCTCTACAATAACAATCATTGCCTTTAACTCACAATAAATCATGTATTAAATCAGTAACAATTTACTTAAGCAAAGCTGGAAAAAATGGCAGGACAAGTAAAACGTGTGAAACTCAAATTCAGCGCGCCCAAGCATTTAGTCCGGCCCACAGGAAGTTTTTGTTCAAAGTAATTAGTTACAGCATAAACACGACTCTTTATAAGTCATCGTATAAGTTGTAGATATGATGATATATGATGATAACAATACTAATGCAACAAATACTGAACAACTAAATATTACATGTTCCTCTGTAGGACACATGAGAAAAGTCAGTGTAGACTTCAGCCTCTGTCCTCTACGTGAACTTTTCTCACACTCACACACAGACCTGGATGTGTATCCCTATTTTTAGCATTCCTGAGACATTAGACACAACCTTGATGGACACACTAGTGAAAACAGAAATTCATCCTGTCCACATCACTGGTGTCTCACCCCTTCCCACTGCCTTATCATCCCGGGAAAACATCAGCTGCACAAATGTGACTGCCGCACGTCGTACGCACGGCTCCAGGCACCAAATCAAAGCACAGCCGACACATTTTACACAGACATCCAGGTATACTTCAATAGCCACGTACACACACTGAGACGTTTTTCCACAGAATCCACGTGCATGCTCACTGTAACTGGCTGGATGGTAAATAAAAGATGAACCTGTTCCAGAATTAAAACTCTCAAAGGACTGCCCGACAGTACACACTGATCCTAGACAGGCTGTGATGTTCTTCTTGTTAAAAAAAAACCCAACTTCTTTCTACCGAAAAAGAAAAGCTGAAACAAAGCAGAAACAAACATTACATTAAAATAGGTCAGCTGCATCTTATGCAGTAATCCTGGTTCACTGCAACCAGACGCAGGCGTAGCGCTGTATGTTTTTTCCACCAGAGAGGTCATGATATCCTCTGACGAAACACTCGATTAACCCCTGCTGAGGACACGCCGTTGGTTTGGTTTGCTCCTCTCAAACAGGGATTTAGGCGTCAGCTTTCAGGCCACCGGGGGGATGTGTTCATGCATATCAGAAACATCTGGGCCAGAGATGCCACTATACATTAGAAGTTACCAAACACAAGCACGGCAGCTTCAAAGTCAGGATTTCCATTGTCCAATGCAGTGTTTCTCAAATAAGGGTACGTGTAATCCTAGGGGTACGCAATGGCACTACAGCGGGGACTCAAAAGAGAGAGAGAGAGGAAAATTAACAAATGAAAGCAATAAAAATATGGGGTTTTATGTTTATTTTTAGTTAAAAATGACAATCACACTGAATATTACCAGCAACTCACAAAACCACAACAAAAACAGACAAAACAAGAGAAAAATACACCGAATAATAAAAAGAACAGACAAACAACAACAACAAAATACACAAAATAACACCAAAAACACACACACTGAGAGAGAATAATTTAAATAATACCAAGAACACACAAAAACGACAACAAAAACACAGAAATCAAGAGAAAAATATACTGAATAATTAAAAAAAAAACAGACAGACAATAACAAAATACACCAAAAACACACAAAATGACACAGAAAACACAAAATTAGGATAAAAATTATCTTGATTATAACATGAACTGAAAATACAAAGGTCAGCCTTGGTCCCACACCAGGAAGGAAATGACCGGAAATGATAAAAATGACAGAAATGAATCAATTCACGAGACACTAAATACTGTTTATTTCCACTTATTAACAAAAATGAGATTATTTTAAATGCGTGTTATCGCTCATTCATTCCATCATTATGCTCTATAGTTGTTTTTTACACATAATTCTGAGTAAAATGTGGTAGTCGGACATAAGGTGGGACTTGAGCCTAAAACGTTTGAGAACCACTGGTCCAATGGTTAGTACCAGAGGTGTAAAAAGTACTGATATTTCCTACTTAAGTACAAGTATCGTTACGGGATTAAAACTGTGCTCAAGTACAAGTAAAAAGTAGCTCAATTAAATAGTACTCAAAGTAAAAGTTAGTAGTTACTTTCACCCCACACGTTTATTGTTGGTAATAAATCTTGGTACGGGTCCCTTGCATACAGAAAGCATCTCATGTATAAACTTAAAAAGGAAGAGACCAAATCTTGCACAATTAGAACAACGCTCTCCTCTGATAGATGGCCTCGTCTCCACATGACTCTATTTTTTTTGGCATATTGTGTGTTTTTGAGAGTCATTTTGTACAGTTTTTGCTGTCGTTTTATGTTTCTTGTATCATTTCTGTGTATTTCCATTGCCTTTTTCTGTCATTTTGTTGGTTTTTGGAGTAATTTTCTTTGCTTTGTATTTCTGAAGTAGTTTTGGAAGTCAATTTATTTCCCACAAAGGCATCTGTATAAAATAAAAGATAATATACAATTATTTTAAAAATAAAACACAAATTAATTCATTTCAAAATAACAAAATTGTCAGGCTGAACTAATGTGCGGTGCATTACGTTTCATCTGATTGGTCGGCTATGATGTGATTTGATTGTGGTCTGCTCTATTTCATTTCTTTGTAGTTTCACAAAGTCTGTTGATCATTTTATAACAAAAAATAATAATTCACTCAATAACGGTTGGGTGTAGAAATGTAACAAAATACTTTACTTCTTTTAAAACATACTTATTGCTTAGATATTGTTGATGCCATCCATATATTATGTCTAATTTATAACTGGAAGTGCAAACCTGGGCACATTAATGTTGAAATTGTTTGTTTTCCTGCCTAAAACCTGTGGCCGACTTGAGATCGAGCTGAACCGTATTTGACCCCTTAAATTCAAGACTTTTTATTGCCATTTGAAATTAAATTGAAGACGAACTTCACAGTAAACACAATTGGGGGAAGAAAAAAAAGCGCCACATGAATTAAATATGGTTATGGTAAAATTTTTCCATTGTCTATAGCGCAGATGTGCAACTGGTGGCCCCCAAAGTAAACACACAAAATGACAGTAAAATACACAAAAAGCCAGATTAAAATAATTAAAATCACTCCAAAAACACACAAGATGACTACAAAAATATTAAATAGCCAGAAATCTATAAAACAACAAAAAATAATAAAATAAAACATGAAGAAAAAGCTAAATCCTCGTTTTAATCAGAAATAAAATTGATTAAAACTGACAAAAAATTGTGGAAAAGGTGGTGAAATGAGATTTTAAAAACCAAATGCAAATTCGAGTGGCCAAAAATGGGCAGAAAAAGTGGTAAAAATGGTCAATATTGGCTTAAAAGTGGCAGAAATCTTCATTGGACAGACAATTATCAATAAATATACATTTCTACGTATTGTTGAAAGTTGCTGTAAGCATGACGCGCTTCTGCACAGAGCTCCTCTGCAACTACGTCACTGTTTTTTAGTTGGTTCCGCTGTTGCGATTTTACGGTAAATGTATTAGTATTTAGTATCTTTAGATTCATTAATTTAATGCCTTTTAAGGCTTTTTAAGTATCTGCGGGAACCCTGCAAGATGAGTATGACACCCCCTGCCCCAGGGGTACACATACCACCATTTAAGAACCCCAGCATTAGAAGTCACAGCTTCAAAGTCATGTATTTCTATTGTCCAATGGTTAGCACACAATGTACCAGTCAGAGTGTAAGAGAAAGTCTAGTGATTGGAGGCTAATTTGGTCACTGCTGTTGGTGGGTTAAGGATGGAGGACTGTGAGCAAAAAGAAAAGACTTTTCTTCCTGCATGAGAAACCTAAAAACGGGCCAAAAGTTGAGATAGGTTACATAAAGAAGTGGGTCACCTATCAAAGAACAGGCTGCTTTATGTGCGATCAGACACAAGACAACAACAGAGAGAGAGAGTGAATGGTTCTCTGTGAAAGAACCGGCCTTGTGTTACAGCGGAGAGGTAGAGCACGCTCAGACGATCTCTGTCCCTGGTGTGTCGTATGTCCTCATGCTGGCTGTGGCACGGGGAGGGGCGGGTGGGGGCGATGGGAGGGGGGGCTCTTTTCATGTCAGTAGATCAGGGGAGTCTGAAAGTGGCCGAGCTCTCCAACACCCTTCGCTGGAGGCCTTGTTCGCCTGCGTAAAAGCGAGATTGAACCATTGAGCGTTTCAAACACAAGTGTTTCAAAACAAATGGGATTAGAGCAGGTTTAAATTCTGATGGGGTTTATACGTTCCGCCTGATTTAATGGCAGCTTTAGGATTTTACAGAAGGGCCCTCCCTTATGTGCAGTTACACCGTCATTTCCATCACAATATCATATTTACATCTCATTAATATTACATTATACTCCCCATACTTTTTTTAAAATGGCAGGCACACGAGTGTGCGTGCGTGTGTGCGTGCATGCGTGCATGTGTGTGTGCCGCTTTCCATTAGTGGCAAACCGGTTGAAGGAGAGCACCATGTATTTGCTTTTATCAGCCTCATAAAATGCTGCAGTAATTACAATATCACACCAAGAGCGACATGTGTATGATCTACAGTCCTAGATTCAATATCAGTCCCTACAGGATCTTCATTTCAGAACTTCTGGATTGTGTAAAACATTTTGGTGTAATTTAGAGGAATTTTGTGGAATTGTTTGCGAGAAATTTCAAGATTTATGGAAAAATGTTGCTTTCCACAATTTGCAATGAAAAATCACTGCATTCTAGTTATATACGCATTGGACAAACTGAGAGCCTCTAAAAATATTGTGGAGTTTCACTAAAATTGTAAACTTGAGATATCTGCAACTGAATCATTTGGTAATTTACACAATAGTTCATGTTTTCTCATTTCTACTGTCTCCTGTGAGCTGAATTGGATGCTGTAAGCAGAGATAGGCAACTTTTATCACAGCGGAGCGGAAAAAATGTGTTTGATCAGAGTGTCACATGATCAACATTCATGTCAGCATTTAGCATAATGAGCAATCTGAGCATTAATACAGGAAGGAGCATTTTATAGTCAATTTGTGTTTTTCTCTCATTCTGTGTATATTTGTTATTTCTTGCTCGTTGTGAAGCATTTTGTGCATTTCTGTTGTCGTTTTGCTTGTTTGTTAGTACTGTGGGTTTGCAGAGTCATTTTTCATGTTTTTCTTGTATTTTTGTGTACTGTTGTCATTTTCTGGAATTTTTCTATATTTTTTGGAGTAATTTTGTGTATTACTGTTGTCGTTTTTGTTAATTTTTGTCGTCGTTTTGGAGTATTTTCTGTGTTTTGATCTTGTCTTTTACTGTATTTTCCTGCCGTGTTGTAATTCTTTGTATTTTTTAATGTATTCTTGCCCTTGGGGGACGCATGCGGCCCATGTCTGCTCTAAAGGGTCGGATTTGGTCCCCGGGTATTGAGTTTGACACACGCGGTCTATAGGCACCTATTAAAGAGGTGCTCTCGCGTCCAAGTCGTCGGAACATTCTAAGATCGTTGATGCCACTGGCACCAGTTGTTCCTTAGATTCAAGGTGAAAGTTTTTTGTTCTGAAGCTACAAAGGGAACCCCCATGGCTCGAGGTAATACACAGATTCAAACTGAAAACATTTCTAAACAGCAGAAAATGTTGTCTATGTTCTGAATCTGGCAACACCAACGTTAGCAGCAAGCTCGTGTATTTGCTTTCATCAGCCTCATAAACTGCTGCAGTAATTACAATATCACGCCACGAACGACATGTGCACGATCTACAGTGGAGACGAAAAGAAAAGGAGGCGACGCTGCAGGGAAGGATAGGAAAATAAAATAAATCTCATTCAGTGAGTCGACTGATTCAGACACTCCCACAGCGCGTGGGGGTCACCTACAGTTGACATTAACAAACACAGATTGGTGTTTTGGTGTCGCTGGAGGAAGAGGAAGAGGAGGAAAGAAAGAAAGGAGGAAGAGGAGAAAGGACAAAGGAAGACAAAACTCAGACGTTTGGGAGTGAAGTGAGAGAATGAGTGATGATGATGACAGGCTGCACTGTTTCAATATTCCTCCCCGCTGACACCTCGTAGACACACACAATCCTCCGACACCCTCCCTCCCTCTCTGCCTCCTCACCTCCACAACAGTTAGCACCTGCACAGTTCTGGATTTCTTTCTCTTTGAACTGAATAACTGGCGAGAAGGCTCTCAGTGTGACAGTCAAAGAAGAGGAGCTGAGAGGGAATGAAAAAAAACCAAAAAAAAAACACCCTGCATAAATTCTCCCGCTTGTGACAACATTTGTTTTGTGTGTAATTTGCTCTGACAGTGATCAGCGACTGTCTTCAGTCTGCCTGTAAAAAAACACAACCCAAAATGACCTCCGGGTGGGGAGAGGAGGGGGAGAGACTCCTGACGGATACATCTGATTGATCTAAAAAAAAAAGGAAAAAAATCTCTATTTAGGAGGAACATTGTGTCCATTAACCAGATTAACGTCATGTGAGTGCATCAGCTGGACACCCAAATTTAAGCCAGTGACAGAGAGCAATTACTGTCTTGCACAGAGAAAAGATTTGGGAACAATGGCGCCTCGTTTTAGGAAGAAGAGAAACGTGATCCAGCACCGAGGCTTTACAACCACTTCTTCCTGCTCTCCTCCACATCTGCATATCTTCTGTGTCCATCTTTAATGTCAGTGTGGAACGACCACGGGGCGTCTTTTCTTTCTTTCTTTCGTTCTTTTTTGTCTATACTTTGATGGAAAATTTTTGTTTGTGTGCTTCACATTTGGCAAATGGGTCAATATTAAAGTGTTACACGTGCACTAAAAAACGATGGCACGAGCCCACTCTGCATGTTTGCCGCATGTTCCACATACCTCTTCACCAGTGTCACTTTTTCTTATTATTCATTTTTCATAGGTGTGTTTCTGCGTGTGTGTGTGTGTCTGAGACGCAGGTGTTGTCAGACAGCTTGTTCATGTCCTCCTTCTCCTACTCAAACACACACTCACTCACACCCCTTTACCTCCACGACAGCCTTGTCCACTGGGAGACTGGTCGCTGGTGCCACTCATGTGTTAACATCGCCATGGCAACCCCTCTCTTTCCCCCCTTTGCCCACCACAGCGCCCTCGTGCACACAAACACAAGACTCATTCGCCCACACCCACCTACTTCAAGACAGATACACACACACACTCTGTCTCACACACACACATGCTGCAGTTTCTTGGACTGCATCCAGTACAGGACAAACTTGAGCCACATGTCTCTCCAGACATCTACGAGAAGTCCATTCATTGTTTGTGTCTCCTTCACACAGCAACAGGTTGTTTCTTTTTTTAGTGTGTTTTTGAGTGTGTGTCTTTCTAGTGCACATTGCCGTGAAAAAGAAATATTCGCAGCACTGGATTTCTTGCGTTTGACAGCCTGATTAAAAAGAAGCAGTGCAGGTGAACGGAGCCACAAATGACCACCACCTGCCTGCGCGATTATTCAGTGAAATCAGGCCTTGTAGACGAAGGCAGAGCAGCACATGTGTACTGTACTCTGTCTCAGGCATGTAGGGGGTGGGGGCATGTGGAGCACCTGCCCCTTTGCCCCTCGATGCCCAAATTGGGCTTTTTGTTCAGGCTTTTTAAGGATGTGTGAAGGCCTTCATGCACGATGGGGAACCTTAGCGTTAAAGAAAATCTATAACAGAGGTGTCAGACTCATTTTAGTCTAGGGGTTGCAGATTTTAGGTGGAAAGAAGAACAAATTTAACATCAATTGTATCCTAGACTCAATATCAGTCCCTGCAGGATCTTCATTTCAGAACTTCTGGATTTTGTAACCAATCTTTGTGTAATTTAGAAGAATTTTGTGAAATTGTTTGTGAGAAATATCAAGATTTATGGAAAAATGTAGATTTCTTTCCACAATTTGCAATGAAAAATCACTGCTTTCTAGTTACTGTATATAAGCATGGGAAAACTGAGAGCCCCTATAAATATTGTGGAGTTTTACTAAAATTGTGAACTTTAGATATCTACAACTAAATTATTTGGTAATTTAAACAATAATGAATGTTTTCTCATGTCTACTGTCTCCTGCGAGCCAAACTGGCTGCTCTAAAGGGCCGGATTGGGACCCCGGGCCTTGAGTTTGACACCTGTGATAAATAAGCATCTATTAAAGAAGTGCTTCCTTGTCCAAGTCGTCGCAGGAGATTCTAAGATCATTAATGCCACGAGTTTTTCTTAGATTCAAGGTAAAAGTTTTTGTCTTGAAGCTACAAAGGGAACGCCGATGGCTCGAGGTAATGCACAGATTCAAACTGAACGCATTTCTAAACAGCAGAAAATGTTGTTTATGTTCTGAATCTGGCAACACTAACGTTAGCAGCTAACCCACTGTATAAAGTAAATATATGTCTCTGTTCTTTTTCCTCTTTCTAACTCCAGCATCTGCCCTTTGGTGGCCAAATTGGGCTTTTAGTTCAGGCTTTTTCTTTAATTGCTAAAGGATGTGTGAAGGCCTTTAAGAACGATGAGAAGATGTAGTGTTAAAGAAAATCTGTAGGCATCTATTAAAGAAGAAGGGCTTCCCTTTCCACAATCGTCGTAGAAGGTTCTAAGGTTGTTGTTGCCACTGGCACTAGTTTTTCTCTGATTCAAGGTGAAGGTTTTTGCTCTAAAGCTACAAAGGGAACCCCCCGATGGCTTGAGGTAATACACAGATTCAAACTGAATACATGTCTAAACAGCAGAAAATGTTGTTTATGTTCTGGCAACACCAACGTTAGCAGCTAATTCACTGTATAAAGTAAATATGTCTGTTCTTTTTCCTTTTTCTAACTGCGAGCACCTCCACAACACCCTGCAACATATGTATATATATCTGAGCATCTCAGTCGGACGGCCCTGTTTTCAATTCAGTTACTTTTTTTTTTAACATTTAACTCCAACCCGTGTGTATGCGGGCCAGATGAAGGACAGACAAACCAGCTACAGAGCACAGGGGAACCAGAAAATCTGAGTCATGCATGGTTTTGCATCACTTTTGTTGAACAACTTTTGTTCTGGTCTGTTCTGTAGCCAAGACTACAGGCATTCATCTGGCAACTTAAGAAGAAAAAGGAAGAAAGATGGCGGCACGCCGCGCATTGCACTGTCCATTCTAAAATGGCTGACATCAACAGCCTCTTCAAACAGCCAAATCCTGGTAAACGCCAGCTCTTGCTGACCAAAGCTTTATTACAGTGGGACAGAGAAAGTAGGCGGGGGCTAGAGAGGATCAGAACCCCCCCACCCCTCGATCAGCACATGAAGGTTTCTTTTGGTCGGAGCTATGCAAACACGCTGTTTTAGTGGAGGCTTTAGAGCTGTCCAGGCTCCACTGCAGCATTCATCTAAAGTGACAAAGCAACACCCAAAAAAGAGATGGAAGTCTCAAATAAAACTCGTACACAACGTGGCCCTTTGTGCTGGGGCGTAAAAAATAAGAGCCATCGTTGTGTCACGGAGACTTTAGTGAGCTGATCATGAGGTACGCTGCGATCCTAAATGCCTAATGGTTCTTAAAAAGGAAAAGCTGGTGAAAGGGAGGTTGTTGGTTTGGATTGCTGATGATTTCCTCCCCCTTGAACGCAAAGAATGTTACATGCTCTGTGTTGACTAAAAATCTGCAAATCATGACCATATGACCTTCGCTGGTATTTCTCTGGCACGGGATTGTTTCTGAGCCGTGGGGAGGCATACATAAACATCTAGAATGACTGCTGCGAGAAATCAGGACACCAAATCCTCAAAGATACAGTAATCCAGGTGAGGTGTACGAGGCGGGCGGGTGAGTGGGGTGGGGGAGATGGAGCTTTTTTGGCCCACCATATTGTATCTGTGTATACAAACACTCCGCTGTGGCCATAACGAAAAAGTGTGCGCTGTGCCTAATTGCAGGGAGTGCTGGATGAAAGGCAATATGCCTGGCCTCATTAGAGCAGTTCCGAGAAGGGAGATGGAAGACTGTTCCCAGGGATTCACAAAGGGGAATTGACATTCTCTCAGTGTGAGTAAACCCCCCCCCACACACACACACACACACACACTGGGCCAAGCCTGTGCCCAGTCTGCCTCATACTACTACACAGCCACAACTCATTTATTATAGCTTCTTTCCTTTTTTTATTTATTTACTGGACATCACACACACACACACAGACACACAC